>NW_028243746.1:0-21000 GCF_964263255.1 Lissotriton vulgaris
ATCCCCAGCAGCGATGGTGATAAATATATATATATATATATATATATATATATATAAATTCACTGAAAAAACCATAGGTTTCACACCAGTTATAGTTAGCTGGAAATTTTACTGATATAAAACCATTGAAATTCCCACGTTATAGTTAGTCGGACTCACTATAACTTGCGCGTGCAATGCACTGCTGATGACATCACATATTACATCACTCATGACATGGTCAGTGACATCACTCATGACATCACTGATGACACCATCCTTGTGACACAGTGACAGACCTCCTCTCACTGTAAAGTAACCTTTCAAACACATATTGAAAAATAGAAACTAACATTTTCAAAAAAGTGCATATACCCATACCAGTTACAACAACCAATTCAGTAATTTCACCATCTATATACAACTTCACACATTCACCAACAGTTTTATGTATTCACTCATACATATACTCACTCATCATATGTAGTGATACCCCTATTCATTCTGTTACACACCGACAGTCATCAAAAACTTACTCATACATATACTCACACATGCAAATAAACTAATAAACATCCATTTATTTGCATATACAACTATACACACATTAGCACATTACTTCTAAGGAAACTTACACATACTTACTCTCTTAAACAATCACTTATAGAAACACATACTTATTTAAACAGGAACTCTTTCAATCTCTCAATCTCACACATACTTACTTATATACATCAATGCTCATATATACAAGATTAAAACATATGTAGTTACTCATAAAGACACTAGTGAGAGAGGCATTCACTCACTAACACACACATATACACACTCATCCACCCATACAGTCCTGCACATATGCTGTCTTCAAAACACATACAAACAGTGAGTCAGTCATTGATGCATCTATGTGCTAAGTAACAGCCCCACCAAACCATACAGACACTCATACTGATACTAAAAAAACATCTAATAACCCATATACACACACATGTAGCTACTCACCAACCCATGCAGCCACTTATACACAAAGTAAAACACGGATACATATATTTAAATATTAAAACATTACTCGCTAATATATGTATTCACTAAGATACACTTAATAAGCCAGTTAACCAATCAATTTTTTTTTAAAAACATCCATTTAGACACTTATTTAAACATTTATTCTTCCATCGACCTTAACATATACATATATAAAACATATTTATTTTTCAGAAAGACAGACATTCACTGGATGGTGTCATCAGTGATGTCATGAGTGATGTCACTGACCATGTCATGAGTGATGTAATATGTGATGTCATCAGCAGTGCATTGCACGCGCAAGTTATAGTGAGTCCGACTAACTATAACGTGGGAATTTCAATGGTTTTATATCAGTAAAATTTCCAGCTAACTATAACTGGTGTGAAACCTATGGTTTTTTCAGTGAATTTAATAGGTTTTTTAAATGCTAATTCCTAACTATAACTGGTGTGAAACCTATGGTTTTTTCAGTGAATTTCAAAGGTTTTTTAAATGCAAATTCCTAACTATAACTGGTGTGAAACCTATGGTTTTTTCAGTGAATTTCAAAGTTATTTAAATGCTAATTCCTTTGTATATCGAGTTTCTAACCTTTTTTTTTTTTACAATTTGCTGTTTTTTTTTAAGTATTCATTTTTTTTATAATTTTTTTCTTTTGCGCTCTGGGTGCGCGCTCGGGGAAGCTTTCAGCTAAGCTCTCCTGTAAGCTTCTCCGTGCGCTCATCTGAAAGCGCACCCAGAGCGCAACTGTCGTTCGTGAAAAAAAAATATGAATGAAAAGTTAATAATAATGCAAAACATTTCGTACCATACAAATAAAATTTGTTTTTTTTAATATGGAAAATGATTATGCATTTCTATCAAAGATTGATGACGTCACTTCGGCGCGCAACGTACGTGCCCTCGGAAGCGCCTACGTGCGCGGCGCCTAAACGCACGCAAAAGCGCCTACGATCGCGCCACGTTTGCGCCCCGGAAGCGCCTACGATCGCGCTGCGTAAACGCACCCGGAAGTGCACCTGAGCGCGCAGCGTAAGCGCGTCGGGTCATGTGACCCTAAAATAACACTTTTCATTGGTTGCTAACAGTTTTTTTTTACAATGAATGAAATCCCCACCCATTTCCTTCACTTCTTCTTTCACTTTTGTGACTGAAAGACCTGCCTTTTTTGCTGCTCCATATTCCTGGATTCATCATGGCTGCCAGACCATCCAGCAGTGAAGATGACTCCAATGATTTCATTGATGAAGAGCCTCCTACCCCAAAGGTGAAGGGACATTTCATCTGGAAATTTTTTAAGTTTCCAGAAGGCCAGAAGAAGGTGAATGCACCAAAAGTAGAGTGCAGGATCTGCAAAAAGGTCCTGTCACGGGGTAACCCCCTAAAAAAATACTCTTTTGGCAACTTCACCATGATTCGCCATGTGGAGACCAGGCACCCCCAGAATTTTGCCCGGGAAAGTGTCAGGGCTCTGGCACAGGAGGTTCCTAGAGATGGGGCCTCTACATCAACAGGAGGAGCAACTTCTTCCAGAAGAGAACAAACTCAGGGGCAGGTAGCAAACATTCAACCTGCATTCAACCATGGGGTCGTCAGATGCAGATACTGCAATCAACTCCTCACCTATGGGGAGCAAAGTGTCCTGCTCATGGTTCGGGCATTAGAGAACCATCACTGCCCTTCCCACCCCTAATTTTTTTCTTTTCTTTTTGCTCCTGTTGAGCAGTTTCTATTCCCTGTTTTTGTTCCTCTTCAGTTAAAAGAAGAAAACCAAAAGTTCTTTTCAGAACTACCTCCAATTCTCATCAAAGAGCTATAATCTTAAAAAATGAAGAGTAAGTGAAATATAGTGCATTGATAATTGAAAGGAGAATGAGTAAGAAAGAACAGAAAGGTATGAGAGGTGAAAGGAAGTGAAGTAGGAGGACTGAAAGAAGGTGAGTGTTAGAAAAGAAAGTTATGACACAGTGAATAAACTGGAGGCCTCATTTCTGAAAAGTGACGCATCGCTACGTGAAAATAGCGATGCGTCACTTATCTGGACGCACTCCTTATGACATTCCACATATGTCATATTTAATATATGACTAATCAATTCGCAAGGAGTTACAGATATGTCAGTATTTCTGACATATCTGTAAACACAAAAGTAACGCATTGCAGGAGTGCGTCACAAAAGTGACGCAACTCCAGTAATGTGTCCTTTCACATGGAAAAAGCACCATGTGAAAGGTTTGCTGTGAAGCAGGCGCAAGATTTTGGCGCAACTGCATCCTAAAAGTGACGCACTGCGTCATTATTACCAAGCTTTTTGCAAGGAACACCCCCTCTGCATGCATTATACCTGACACTATTTTTTTAAAAGTGACGCATCTAGGTACATGGGTCACTTTTTAAAACTCTGCGCCATATTGTATCTGCATCAGGTATAATGTATGCAGAGGGGGCAATCCCTCGCAAAAAGCTTGGTAATAACAACGTACTGAAATCTATGAGATTTCCCTGCGTCACTTTTAGGATGCTATTGCGTCAAAATTTTGCGCCGGCCTCGCATCACTTTTATGTTTACACATATGTCAGAAATACTGACGTATCTGTAACTCCTTGCAACATGATTCGTCATACATTAAATATGACACATCTGGAATGTCATAAGGACTGTGTACAGAAAAGTGACGCATCACACCAGCAGTGTAATAAAATGTGCCTCGTTGCACTATATTTAAAGGATGCAACAGCATCCTAAAAGTGACGCAGTGAAATCTCAAACATTTCACTGCGTCGCTATTACAAAGCTTTTTGTGGGGGAACACCCCCTCTGCATGCATTATACCTCACGCAGATATAATGTGGCGCTTGATTTTAAAAAGTGACCCATCTACCTAGATACCTCACTTTTTAAATATAACGCAACGCAACACATTTTTTTACACTACTGGTGCAATGCGTCACTTTTCTGTGCGCACTCCTTATGACATTCCAAGTAACGCATTGCTGGAGTGCGTCACAAAAGTGACGCAACTCCAGTAATGTGTCCTTTCAAATGGGGAAAGCAGCATATGAAAGGTCTTGCCTCAGTCTAACACCTGCTGTAAAGCAGGCACAAGATTTTGACGCAACAGCATCCTAAAACTGACGCAGTGAAATCTCAAAGATTTCACTGCGTCGCTATTACAAAGCTTTTTGCGGGAGAACACCCCCTCTGCATACATTATACCTGACGCTATTTTTAAAAAGTGACGCATCTAGGTACATGGGTCACTTTTTAAAACTCTGCGCCATATTGTATCTGCAACATGATTCGTCATACATTAAATATGACACATCTGGAATGTCATAAGGAGTGCGCACAGAAAAGTGACGCATAACACCAGCAGTGTAATAAAATGTACCTCGTTGCACTATATTTAAAAAGTGACGCATCTAGATAGATGCGTCACTTTTTAAATATTGCATAACAATGCGCATTTTTTTACACCGCTGGTGCGTCACAAAAATTGACGCACAGGAAGCGCAAAACTAACAGCGCAAGGCCTTCATAAATATGGTCCTATATTTTCCCCGTGCTTCCGGTGCGCGTACCATGCGCTTCCCCCGCGCAAAACGAAAAAAAATTTTTAATGCCCTGCAGGACCCTATTTTAGTCCCTACATCAAACCTAGGGGGTCAGAGGGGGTCTACTCTTCCCCCTTATGGTCATTTGCCCCTTTTTTTTTCAAACCCCTTGTGTCTCGATTTTACCGAGACACAAGATGGCGGCCGCTCCGCACTGTTTAGAATGTTTACAGACAACTGAGATCCAATCAGCTTCCTGCGCGCAAGTCGCGTGTCGCGCCTGGAGCGCACTCCCGTGCGCGCACGGGAGAGCGCCTATAGATATATATATTTTTTTGAACCTAAATTACTCAAAATCCACTGGAGCACATATCTTGAGACATAGCAAAGGCACATCGGGCTACCAGTCCCTACAATTTTGCCAAGTTTGGTGGAAATCCATTCAGCCGTTCGGGCTAAAAGTGAAATCGACCGCCCTATGGAAATTAACATGGGGAAAACGCGTTTTGGGACCCCCCTTTTATCTCGGCCCCCGCTTGACGAATCCCCCCCAAACTTTCAGGGAAGGACCGGACCGCCATGAGACCATTTTCCTGAAAATTTCAGGCAGATTCGTCAACCGGCGCCAAAGTTATTCAAAATAGAATGTTGAGATTTAACATTGAAAATTATCCTAACTATAACTACCTACTGGCGACCGCCAGTAGGTAATATATATATATATATATATATATATATATATATATATATATATATTCACTGAAAAAAACCATAGGTTTCACACCAGTTATAGTTAGGAATTAGCATTTAAAAAACCTATTAAATTCACTGAAAAAACCATAGGTTTCACACCAGTTATAGTTAGCTGGAAATTTTACTGATATAAAACCATTGAAATTCCCACGTTATAGTTAGTCGGACTCACTATAACTTGCGCGTGCAATGCACTGCTGATGACATCACATATTACATCACTCATGACATGGTCAGTGACATCACTCATGACATCACTGATGACACCATCCTTGTGACACAGTCACAGACCTCCTCTCAGTGTAAAGTAACCCTTGAGACACATATTCAAAAATAGAAACTGAAATTTTTAAAAAATGGACATACCTATATCAGTTACAACAAGCAATTCTGTACTTCCACTATCTATGTACACATCCATTCATTCACCAACAGTTCTATATAGTCACTCATACATATACTCACTCATCATATGAAGAGATACACCTATACATCCTGTTACACACCGACATTCATCCAAAAGTTACTCACACACATATTCACACGTGCAAATAAAGTATTGAACAACCATTTATTTGAATATAGAGTTATACACACACTTCCACCTTACTTCTATTGAAAATTACACATATTTATTCTCTTAAACAATCACTTATAGAAACACATACTTATTTAAACAGGAAATCTTACAATCTCTTACTCTCACATATACTCACTTATATACATCAATATTCATATATACTAGATTAAAACATATGTAGTTACTGATAAAGACACTAGTGAGACAGTCATTCACTCACTAACAAACACATATAGACACTCATCCACCCATACAGTCCTGTACATATGCTGTCTTCAAAACACATACAAACAAAGAGTCAGTCACTCATGCATCTATGTGCTGAGTAATACCCCCACCAAACCATATAGACACTCATACTGATACTAATAAAAATATCAAATAACCCATATACATACGCATGTAGCTACTTATCAACACATGTAGCCACTTATACACAAAGTGCAACACTAATATATGTATTTAAATATTTAAACATAACTCACTAATATTTATTTTTCAGAAAGACACATATTCACTGGATGGTGTCATCAGTGATGTCATGAGTGATGTCACTGACCATGTCATGAGTGATGTAATATGTGATGTCATCAGCAGTGCATTGCACGCGCAAGTTATAGTGAGTCCGACTAACTATAACGTGGGAATTTCAATGGTTTTATATCAGTAAAATTTCCAGCTAACTATAACTGGTGTGAAACCTATGTTTTTTTCAGTGAATTTAATAGGTTTTTTAAATGCTAATTCCTAACTATAACTGGTGTGAAACCTATGGTTTTTTTCAGTGAATTTCAAAGGTTTTTTTAATGCTAATTCCTAACTATAAGTTTCACTTTATAAATAAGACTGTTAGCACTCTAGTTGTTCTTTTTAACACTCTGGTACATTCTGTCATTGGGCTACAGTTGGGCTACATCTAGTTGAATTTTGGGCTACATTTACAATTTTTGATCTCTGGTGGCCATCTTTGGGCTACATTGGGCTACTTTGGGCTACATTTGGGCTACATTTTGGCTCTAACATATATTAAGCCCAATGTAGCACAATACATATTTTTATAAAGTTAATTTTTTTACAAACCACTTCAGAATAGGGCTACCTGTCTCTACAATTATCCCATTTTTTTATTTTTTATTTTTGGGGGGAGCGCTCCCGGAGCGCGCCCCGGAGTGCGCCCCGAAAAGCGTATTTCTGAAAAGCGCCCCCGGGCGCGCTCCGGGGAGCGTCTCGTAAGCGTCAATATCGCAAACGAAAACATGATCGTGACGTATCGCGTAGCCGCGACCGCGTGATACGCATGGCGTAAGCGCACCCGGAAGTACTCGAGCGAATACGATCGCACAACGTAAACTTCCGGCGCGCTTAAGCTGCGCGACCCGGGCCGCGCCCCCGGGCGCGTAGCGTAAGCGCGTCGGGTCATGTGAGCAGAAAATAACACTTTTCATTGGTTCATAACAGTTTTAGTTTCATAATGATGAAGCCCCTGGTCTTGTGACCTGAAAATAACACTTCTCATTGGTTCAGGACAGTTTTTTTTTCTAAATGATGAAAAACCCCACCTTTTTTACTTATTCTGACTTTGTCCTTTGACTGAGGAAGACCTGTTTGTTGCTCTCTCTACTTTTTTGCTCTAAATAATGGCTTCATTAGTAGCATCAGCTGGTGCATCTGCCCCACCACCACCACCACCACCACCAAGAGGACCAGCTCCAAATTATATTGGTGGTCAAGAACAGGAGGAGGAGGAAGAGGAAGAGGAGGAGGGGAGAAGAAGATGGCTGCCAGAAGAAAATACACCTTATAAACCCAAACCACACATTATTTGGCAGTTTTTTTCAATTCCAGAGGGGAAAAAAAAGGTGAATGCTCCCAAGGTGACTTGCCTCATCTGCAATGATGAACTTTCACGGGGCAACCCAAACAAGAAATATTCTTTTGGTAACTATACCATGATTCGGCACATGACAAGAAAGCATCCAAACAACTACTCTCGAGCAGAGTTCCGGGAACTGGCCAGTAACCTCCCCCAGTCATCAAGGACCCCCTCCCAAAGAAACCAACCCACTTCCTCGCAACCAGAAACATCTGAGGTGATGCCTTGCATTCAGCCGAGATTTGCTGATTTTAAAATTACTTGTACTGCTTGTGGCAAGCTTATCTCCTATGGGGAACAAAGTATTAAGCTCATCGTCCTTGCAGGTGATAATCACAAGTGCCCCAAAAATAAATAATTTTGGGGGTTTTTTGTTTTTTTGCTCCAGTTGAGCCAGTTTCAATTCCCTTTTTTTGTTTCTCCCCCTAAAAAATACAAAAAAAAATATAAAACTGTTTTGAAAAGCCAAAAAAAGTTCAAAAAGTTCAAAAAACACAAAAAAAATATAAAACAACAAAAAGAAGAAAAAAAAAGTTCTTTTTAGAACTACCTCCAATTTCTAAATAAAAACTTCATTTTTTTGAAAACTCTGTCATCTTTTTCCCTCATTTTACGCTCCCCGGTGCGCTACCTGGTGCGCGCACCGTGCGCTTTCCCCGCGCAAAACGAAAAAAAAAAAATATATTTTAAATGCCCCGCGGGGCCCTTTTATAGCCCCCACATCAAACCTAGGGGGTCAAAGGGGTCTATCCCTGACGCCTTATGGTCAGTTCCCACTTTGTTTTAGCCGCCTCTTATGTCTCGATTTTACCGAGACACAAGATGGCGACCGCTCTGGACTGTTTGGAATGTTTACAGACACCCGAGAGCCAATCAGCTTTTCATGCGCACCTCGCGTGTCGCGCCTGGAGCGCTCTCCGGTGCGCGCACCGGTGCGCTGCTATAGATATATATATTTTTTTGAACCTAAATTACTCAAAATCCACTGGAGCACATATCTTGAGACATAGCAAAGGCACATCGGGCTACCAGTCCCTACAATTTTGCCAAGTTTGGTGTAAATCCATTCAGCCGTTCGGGCTAAAAGTGAAATCGACCGCCCTATGGAAATTAACATGGGGAAAACGCGTTTTGGGACCCCCCTTTTATCTCGGCCCCCGCTTGACGAATCCCCCCCAAACTTTCAAGGAAGGACCGGAGCTTGACGAGGCCATTTTCAGGAAATTTTCAGGCAGATTCGTCAACCGGTGCCAAAGTTATTCCAAATAGAATTTTGAGATTTAACATTGAAAAAAATCCTAACTATAACTACCTACTGGCGACCGCCAGTAGGTAATATATATATATATATATATATATATATATATATATATATATATATATATTCACAGAAAAAACCATAGGTTATAGACCATATATAGTTAGGAATTTGCATTTACAAAACCTTGAAAATTCACTGAAAAAACCATAGGTTATAGACCATATATGGTTAGGGATTAGCATTTAAAAAACCTTATTTTATTTGCACAAAACCATTGAAATTCCATATATAGTTAGTTGCACTAACTATATATCGCGGACCCGCAATCCACTGCTAATGATGTCACATATTACATCATTCATGACATGGTCAGTGACATCACTGATGACATCACTGATGACATCTCAAATGACATCACTGATGACATCACTGATGACAACACCCAGTGACTGTATGTTTCTGTAAAGTTAAAATATGTCTTACATATTGAAGAATGAGTGGATGTATAAGTGTCTGGATGAAGGATTTAGTAGGTGCATGACTGACTGTATGAGAGAATGATTAAATGTGTCTCACTGAGTGCATGGGTTAGTGATTAAAGTGTCTTAATTTGGCAATCATTATTTATGTTCTTCTGTAAACTGCTGCATGTTTAAATCAGTAGCTATATCAGTAACTATATGGGTTATTGAATGGTTGCCCAAGTATTTGTAGGGGAGACTGAGTATGTGTGTGGGTGGCTGGGAGGTGTATAACTCTGTGCATAGATGTGTGAGCAGTTGATTCCCTAGGTGTATGGGTTCAAAAGTGCATGTAGAAACAGCTGTATGGACAGTTGACTGTGTGCATGAGTATATTGGTGAGTGAATGGATATCTCAGTTCTACATGTCAAAGTAAGTACATATGTAAAACACACTCCATGTGAGAGTTGACATATATAAATAACTGAACATAAGAGCCAGATAATGTGAGAGTGGCTGTATGAATCATTGTGAACTTGTATCAAGGATTGTATAAGAGAGTAAATATGTGTTAGTATATGTTTGAATAAGTAAGGTGTGTATAACTGTATAGTTGAGGAAATGGAGGTGTGATTGATTCTTTGCATGACTGACTAGGTGTGTGAGTAACTCCATGGATGTGTGACAGTCTGTGAGTGCCTGTTTACACTGAGTGTATCTAAGGTTATATTAGAGTCTGAAGATGTATTATCACATAAATGATATCATCAGTGATGTAATCAGTAATGTCAAATGAGATGTCAGTGATGTCATCAGTGATGTCATTTGAGATGTCATCAGTGATGTCATCAGTGATGTCATTTGAGATGTCATCAGTGATGTCATCAGTGATGTCACTGACCATGTCATGAATGATGTAATATGTGACATCATTAGCAGTGGATTGCGGGTCCGCGATATATAGTTAGTGCAACTAACTATATATGGAATTTCAATGGTTTTGTGCAAATAAAATAAGGTTTTTTAAATGCTAATCCCTAACTATATATGGTCTATAACCTATGGTTTTTTCAGTGAATTTTCAAGGTTTTGTAAATGCAAATTCCTAACTATATATGGTCTATAACCTATGGTTTTTTCTGTGAATTTCATTGGTTTTTTAAAAGCTAACATCTGTAGCTGTAAAATGTATTCTTCTTTAAAACCCAAAATATATTTTAGATGTTTATTGATAATTTTTTTTTAAATATTTTTTTTCTTCGCTTCCGGTAAGCGAACCGGGAAGCTTTCCGTTAGCTCATCTTGATGCCGCGATCTAGTACGCGAACCGGTAAACGTTTCGTTAGCGGAACTGTGACGCGTCGCGGAAGCGCGACGTATCACGTTGTCGCGTAATGCGTCTTATGACGCGCCGCGTTAGCGCTCCCGGAAGTGCTCCGGACCGCGAACCGGAAACGATCCGGGACGCGGCGCGCACCGCGTAGCGTAAGCGGAACAGGTCATGTGACTTGTTTATCAAACTTTTCATTGGTTCATTTCACTTTTGGTTTCCAAATGATGTATGACTAGGTCATGTGACCTAAAAATAACACTTTTCATTGGTTCAGAACTTTTGCTTTTCCCAAATCATGTAAACCCCTCCTTCTTTCCTCACTCTGACTTTCATCTTGGTGAGAGAAAGACCATTTTCCAATATTATTGCAATGGCTTCTATCCTTGCTTCAGCTGGTGGACCCCCACCACCACCTCAACCTCCTCATGACAAGAGAGGACCACCATCACAATTCATTTCCAACAGAGAGGAGGAAGAGGAGGACCTAGAAGAAGAGGACACAGATGAACCTCAATTTATTCAGGAGTTGCCCCGTGTTTCCCGAAGGAAAACAAGTTTTATATGGCAGTTTTTCTCAATCCCTCGAGGGGAGAAGAAGGTTAATGCCAAGTATGCCACCTGCCTAATCTGCAAATACAGATTATCTCGAGGCACTGACAAAAAGTATAGTATGGGCAACTATACTATGCATCGCCATATGGCCAGGTGGAATCCATTAAACTACAGCCGGGCAGAGTTAAGGGACCTTCAAGATAATCCCCCGACAACTCCTGTGGCCAGATCAACATCAACTATATCTTTGACAGGAAGAGAGGCACAGGAAACTGTGCCAAACATACAGCCAAACTTCAAGCACATGAAGTTTACGTGCATATATTGTGGTGCTCTGCTCTCATGTGGGAACATGAGCGTGAACTTAATCAACTTGGTGTTTGAAAACCATAAGTGCCCTAACCCACCCAAACAGTAATTTTTTTTTTGCTCCTGTTGAGCCCTTTTCAATGCCTGTTTTTTGTTCTTTCCCCTCCATGAAAAACACAAAAAAACATAAAACTGTTCTAAAAATACAAAAAAAACAAAAAATGTTCAGAAAAAAATAAAAATAAAATAAAACAACAAAAACATAAAAAAAAGTTCTTTTCAGAACTACCTCCCCTTTCAAATAAAATTGCTAGAATGTTTAGCACTCTGGCAAGCTCTATTTCTTTTGGTTCGCTTTCCGGTTCGCTGCCCGGTTCGCGAACTTGAAGCGAACCAAAAAAATATTTAAAAAAAAAAAAAGAAGAGTTAGTATAAGGGAAGTAAACAGAGAGTAATGTTAAAAGAAAGACAGCTATAGGGAGTAAACCAGAGATACTGTTTAATAGATCTATTTATTAATTCAGGATGACGATAAGGTGTGATCTCTCCTGAGGTTTGTTTAAGGTGAGACCTACTCAGGGTTACAGATCAATTTTACACTTGTTGAAGAATACAGAGCAGATAATGCATGTGAAGGCCTACCAATGAAGTAAGTCATGTCCTCTTATTACATCATTCATGACATGGTCAGTGACATCATCAGCAGTGCATTGCGGGTAAAAAGAGTAGAAAACATTTACCTTATATTTCTTGTTACCTTTTTAAAATATTTTTTCATACTTTCAATCTGTAAAAGAGAGAACAAACATTTCCAAAAATATTACAACATGTATTTAAAAATTAGAAAAGAAAAGGGAAAAGGTTCAAGAAGAAACAGTTTTTCAACAACTTTGACATTTACAGAAGCCTCTGCTTCTCTACGTCCCCTACACAATCCTAAAGATATATATTTTAAACAAACAGTATCTTCATGCTGATGAACTGAGGCCTATTTTGGAACATGGTGCTTCTTTTGCACTGCTGATGTCTCACAATAGTGATGCAATAGCAGCGCAAAAAAGATGTAAAGCCATCATAAAATTGTGTCTAACATTTTAAATGATTGTTTCAGGATGCAAATAAGATGTGTGCTTTCAAGAGCTTTATTTGAGGTGAGGCCTATTCCTTTTTTTAAAAAAAACAGTACCCAGAAGTACAGCACTGTAAGCATTAAAATTGACACTTACAGAAGACTCAGTTTCTCCATATCTACCTCACATTTCTAAATGTATATCATAAGTACAAAAAGCAGAACATTAATTATACATGTTAAATGGTTTATTTTTGCTGTTCTCAGAATGTATCAAATTTCACTTAAATCAGTGACTTGAAGGTATTCATCATGTAACAGCGGGGAAAAAAAACACAATCAAAATGATTGTGTTTAAAAAACCCATACAACCTAAGAAATCTGAATTCAAAAGTCCTTAAAATTAACTTACTTTCAATGACGTCGAAGGATGTCCTATGAACAGCGTCCACTCTGTTGTGCTATAAATATTGTCAGCCCGCCACTTTCTGAAAGAAAACCTCCATCGTTTTGAAAAATATGTTACATACAAGAAAAGACTTCTCACATTCTACCACATGTTTCCACTAGGCCAAATCATGTTGCAGCGATTCACAAGTCTTGTAATTCTTCCAATCAAATCCCGTCATTTTCTATTTTCGCAACTTTCAAAAAGAAAACATTTAAGATTATTTTCACAATCCTGGACTACTAATATCTTACCCTTCTTTGTCACTCATGTTCTCCTTTTCCTATGACACTGATACTGCTTACTATGAAGCAGACTTACTTGCATCAGGTTTATATAGTTGGATTTTTAAATTGACATTATAATTAAAAGTTTTGGACCAATAATCTAGACAGCATTGCAGACTTACATTCCCTCTACTTGATGAACCTTTTGCAATTCCTCACAGGAAATCCCGAGATTCTTTCTTTAAAATTTTGGTTTTAAAAACACCAGGTAAGAATTTTTAAGGTCAAACGGCAATTTTTTTTTAAAAGTTACAACGGAATCATTGCAGAATGACCAGCCGTTTCGAGACTTTAAATAAGCTGTATAATGTCCTGATGTTGTTGAAGGACCATCGTGATAGATAATTGCTACAGTTACAAAAGTCCTTCCTGATATTGAAAGCTGAGAAGCCACAACATTTTTTATTAAAGTTGACAATTTTGATCCATCAGGCCTACATCGTTGGATCATTAAAATGACATACTGGCCATATCTACGTATAAATAATGTTGACATCATTTCAGATTTACATTGGCTACACTCCATGTTGTGATCCGCTGCATTTACTAGCTTATTAAAGGAGACTGATTTACTGTCTGGCAAAGTTAAATATATAAATCTTTCTGAGTCTACACTAGTAGTACTTGATACCCTACAATTCTCGCAGTCATGCTGCCATTGATAAGAAAGCCCAAACAGGTGATCTACATCTACACCCTCATCTTGCAATACATCAAGCATATACATTAAAAACTCCTGACAATCTTGCTGATTATTTTCAGAGAAGTCTGTTTGACCTGAACATTCATCTAACAGATAACGAACTTCAGACACACTTTCTACTTTTGTTCGATCAGTGCTACATTTCTCGAAAACAGAATTCAACAAACAGCATAAAATTTGTTCTGAATTCAACAGAATCTGTTCTTTTAAACTCTCTAGTGAAAAGAGAACATTAACCACTACATTTGCATAGCAGTTGACACCAGAACTGTTTTCAAATTGAAAACCGACAACATCTTCAACAGAATCCACTTTCTTTCTGCTAACAATTTTCGGTTCATTGACTTTTAGTCTTTTTGCTACAACCTCCCTACTATTACTGATATTTCTACGTTTCCGGCCTACCACACGTTTCTCAAACAAAAGATATTGAGGCAAATGTGGCGCATACTCTCTTCTTAACCTATTGTATTCCTTAACACAATCTAGATCCGCACAAATGTTTGTGACATCACAGTCAATCAAGTACAATCCTGATAAAGTTCTAACTCGTGACAATGCCACATATGCCATACCCTCCTTGAACACAGAACTGCCAATATTCACCAATGCACTGTCTACACTTAAACCTTGCGATTTATGGATTGTCACTGCATATGCCAAGCAAACAGGAAACTGTTTACGACGAACATATAAGTCTTTAACAAGCAAAAACCTAGCAGAACAACGACCAATTAGCTGTACTTCCTCAATGCCATCAAATTTAATTTTTAAAAATTCTATTCCATCTCTATTTCTGTATTTCTCAAAATCAACAACATTACCCATTGATCCATTTACCAGACCTCTTTCAACATGTAAATTCCTTCTCAAAATGATTCGGCAATTTAAACACACATTCAAAGTCTTTTCAAAACCCGCTGTTTTAGATATAGTCTTCTCTAATGAATCCAATTTTGATTTCAAATTATCTGACAAAATAATTGTTGATCCCATATGCTCTATTTTGTCAATAGCTTCAAGTTTCACAATCTCTTGCTTTTCTAAATTCAACATTTTGTTGTTGAAGAAGGCACATTCTGCAAGAGTTGGCATCAAACATATTCCGGATTTCTTCTCAGTAATTTTCTGAAAAATATTCTCAGGCACAATCTCTTGTTCGGGATATAAATTTGAAAGTAATTGTGCATTTAAAGCTTCTTTTCCATGCTCGGTCACTTTTCCAATTCTAATATCTTGTAGAATTTTCTTGTAATCTTCATCCTTCGCCTGACGCATATTTTCATGCAGTTCGGCATAATTGAAGTTTAACCATATATTGACGTTGCCAATGCTCCCTAGGCACTTCCTGGTATCTTCATGCGTGAGTATTTTGAACACAGGTTGACCTTTTACTGGTGTCAGCTGCAGAAGATCTCCGAAAACAATGATGTGTTTGCCACCAAATAACACATCATATTCAGTTTTAAGTACTTCTTGCATTCTCAAATGCACAAAGGCATGCATGACATTGGAAACCATGCTTACTTCGTCAATGATAAGTAGTTTAATTTTCCTCAAGACTCTTGAAACTTCACAGCAAGCATCCCCAGATAACTTGTGGTATTGTAATTTGTTGTCATGCTCCACTGGCAGCATCAGTAGACGATGCAAAGTAATACCTTTAATGTTATGTGCTGCCAGTCCAGTAGGAGCGGTGACAACACAAGACAGCGATGACTCAGTCCTTTCCTGCAAATAACAAGAAATTGCTTTAATGAGGAAACTTTTTCCAGTTCCCGCTTCTCCACTCACGTATAGTCGGACAGGCTTCAACGATGTACATGAGCACTCTTTCTTCTCATGACTTAATCCATGCTCAATTTGCTTGGTAACTTCATCATATATTTTCCTCTGCTCAACGTTGAGTTGTTTTTCCAAGTCTTCTAAGTTAACTGAATCCTCCTGAGCATGTGCCATGGCTCTTTCCACTTCATTCATAGCAGTGGCAGCTTCATTTTCGATAATAGGTCCTCCAAGTGGATCTTGACTCAATGAAACAGAACTCTGACTGTCCTGAGAACTGTCTCTGGCAATCTCGGCTGCAATCGTTGCTTCCTGCTCAATTTCCAAAGTTAGCATTTCTTGATATTTGGGAAAAGCAGGACATTCTATGGTCTCCTTAGCAGCAGTGAAAGAGTCTTCGTAACAGAGGAAATCTCCAAGCAGTTCCTCTTCTGCACGCCAAGGCTTGAAAAGTTGCAAAAGTGCTAAATAGAAGAACTCCTTTTTTTCTGGAGATTCGCCACTCAATTTTCGATGGTTTACTAATTGGCATTTTCTTTGCTTGACCAGGCATCCCTCACTTCCAATTACAGCATACACTCCTTTCTCAATATCTTCTTTGATGTTCCTCTTGAATATATAATTTTGTAGAACCTCATATAGACAAACATTCTCAAGGTGACTGCTTCGATTTGGATAATATGTATCTAACATGTTGGTCTTCAAAATGTCGGTACTGTTTGGTTCCTTTTCTGCCAAATACTCAATTTCCCAGACAGGTTTTAGAACTCGATTTCGCGTTGCAGCAAGACCAAGACTCGCCCAAACGATACTCCTGGATTTGGCATAGAGACTTGCTGAAGACAATCGATCAGAACATTCGTAAGCTCCGATTTCTCGATGCGACAACATCTTCAGACTGAAACTGTACAACTTCTTGCTGAGGCTCTTTTCATGGGAAATGTCCTACCACATATCCTTCAGTTCTGTCTTTTCTTTTTTGGTGATGTAAGATGTCACATACCGAGCCACAGCCATACAGTTGTCAGCCACAAACTGTATATCCATGTTAGCATTCCACATGGACAAAATCACTGGGTTGTAGTCGTTGATGTACTTGGACTCTTCGTTCCTTTTCAAATTGTAAGTATTTTTGGGTGATTTCCTCGTCACATTATGTCGCAGAGAAGACATCAATCTGTTCACTCTTCCTTTAGAAATCACCGGTCGTGGAAAGTTGAAACGACATTTGGTGTAGAACTTGTCCTTGTTTCTGAATTTACGACGACAGTACTTTCCACAACGATGGCTTTGGAAACGTAGAACTTGTTCTCTTAGGCTTTTCTTCTCCGTTGCGTTTGGAACAGCACACATAGAATACTGTTCTATGAAATTCATCACTAAGTCATCTGGATCTGTTCCAAATTTAGGTGCATCCTTGATCCACAACAACATATGTATATGAGGAGCACCTCTTGCTTGGTACTCCTTTCTCCAGAAGAAATCCAACACCTCTCCAAGAGGTGGATTCTTCTTATTTGTGATGAAAGACATCATAGCTTCAAATCTATGATTGAAGTACCTGCATACATTTACTGGATCCAAAGAACACAGTTCTCCAGGTGTCTTGAATTCAATGTTTTCAATATTTCCATTTGCCTCTCGTAGAAATTCAAGTAAGTCTTCCCAGCCATACTCGGCACAGCTCAGAGTGAGGAACCATGTCGGAGTTCCTAAGTTCCTCAGGATACATTTTAAATCACCATGACGACGGTACCAGTACTCATTAGTACCACGCTGACACGCCATGAGATTAATTAAGTGAGAATCCAAAATACTGTCTTGGACATTGACTTTATGCATAAAATCACTTGCCGAGATGTTTCGCATCTGTATACCACTTTTTAAGATGTGGTTCACTGCATATGACAGTCCAGACAGATCGCTTTCAAACAGGAGATGAAACAAATAGGGAATGCATTGACGAAACCTAGGATCTTCTGCATACAATCGTAAAGTCCGGTATTCAGACGCAGGAATTTGATGAGGTCGCTCATCATATCTTCCTCCTCAACCTGTGGGAAATAGCTGTGGGAAACACCGAGCTTCCAAACTTTCCTCCCAAACACTAATGGGACTCCCTTTGGCTTGTTTCATTTGAAACAACTCAATAGCATTCCCCATGACTTCCTTGGAATGCAAAGGATGAACACTATAATGTTCATATATTTCTTCACTTTTAGAGGCCTCTACTTTCTCAATTTGGCCAGCACACAAATCGCTATCCTCTTCATCACTTACTTCCTCTTCTACAACATATACATTCTTATAGTACTTATTATTTTTCTTCAAATACAATGTTGCCTTTTTGACTTTCCTAACATCCACTAAATCTTGCCATATTTTCTTATTCTTTGTCGGAACCCCATTAACCAAGATAACCAGAGGTTCCTCTTCCACTTTTTCTACTCCAATTGTGTTAATGTTTTTGTTCAAATCTAGAGGCAAATAAACAACTCTTCCCTTTAATCCTCTCTGTAAATCTGCTGGAGGCAACTTCCCTGTCTTTGGCTCCATTCTTAAAATAGCCTGAAAGGGATGGATACTTTGAATCAAAATAGATTCATAAGTATTTAAATCCTTCAATTCAGAAGGAATCTCAACCAATTCCAGATTATTATGAACTGCCCTAGCAGGCATCTGGTTTTGGTTTAATTTATTACAACAATAAGTACACACACGTTGATCCGATCCCAAATCTAAATAATTTTCTACCATCAAGTATGTGGCAAAATCCTTCCATTCACTATTATTTTCCCTTTCACTTTTTGCATATAAATCCACTAACTTAGTCTGATTCTTATAATAAGTGCGTCGACAACATACACAAGTGAAATTAGGCCTCTCACTTGATTTCATCTGAAACGTGGCAATTTCCTTCTGAAAATTATCTGTACTGGAAACCTGTACATTATCTTCAACATTACCCTCTACTTCTGGGTCAATTTGAACATTCTCATCTTTACTACCAAAGTAACAAAACTCAATTTCTTCACAAATATTCTTCACATCTATTTCAGAACCATGCAAAAGAGCAGCACATAATTGTTTAAGCATAATTGCTGGACTCTTAGCATAATACAACATTCTCACTAATTTTCTCACTTTATTATGATGCACTGCTAGCATCCTAAAATGATGAAAAACACTCTGGCATACTCTCCTGGAAAGACAAGCCAGTGAATGACCACGCAATCCTGTTATTTGTCTCACTCTGCAAGGATCTAAATCTTGCAACAACTTCATTTTCTGCTTCAAACTTTTCTTATTAAATGTCCGTATAAAATCACAAAGCAAATTGATGGAAACCTGTCGCACACTGCAAATAGAACTACACTTCCAAATGTACACAGGACCCTTAGGACGTCTTCCTAAAACCTCATCACTTAGCGCCTCTTCTGTCTCTGTTGTCACAAGTTTTTCTTTTTCAACTGGACAACCATCCTTCACTTCATAAGCTCGACCACTGGTGTCAACTGCAAACACCAAATCATTATCCTGAAAATAACTCTCCTCATTAAAAAATGCCTCACAACTTGAACTATGCATCCATTCTCCGGAAAAAACTTCACAAAAGTTACTACGATTTACTACTCTCTTCCATCTACTTTTTGTTTTGAAATCAGAAATTACCTTGCTTAGTTTCCTAATTCTATTGATTACCAAAATAAACAACTTTCGCTTAATTTCAAAAGCATGATCAATAATTTTCTCTACATTTTTCTTCTTATAAAATGCCGCTTTCTGTTGGCCTTTCTTAATATTTTTTAATAAATTAACTATTATCCTATTACGGAACATTCGTTTTCGAATGTCCCTAAACTGTTGTTTCCTTCTACTATCATGCACAGAGTTATCTCTTCCTCTACCAGTAACATTTTTGATGGGTCTTTCCTTTCCATTTAAATTGCTTTTCTTTTTCTGAACTGAAACATTTTTGGAATAAATACTTTTTTTACTAAAAATATTTCTTAAGAATGATTTTGTGCTCTTACCCGGAGCTTTCTTGGTGTTTTGAAAAGTATTTGGGGAAGAGGACTGCTGCAATAAAAGATCATCCTGCTGTCTTTGACGTTTTCTAGCCTTTCTAATTCGATTTTTCGTTGGCATTTTTCAAATTAAGAAAAGATCTGCAGTTGAATCTGTGGAAAAATATAATAAAAAATGTTATTAACCACTATTACCAAACAGTAAATGAATAACAGTCATCAAAAACTTAATGCCCTACTTATTATTTAACATAGCAAATCTTTTGCATCAGCACTGCATCACAAAAATGACACACAGTGGTACAAAACAGGCATACAACAATCATAAATCTCTCCCTAATATTTTAAATGAACAATTCAGGATGACGATAAGGTGTGGCCTATCTAAAGGTTTGTTTAGGCCCAGATCTTTGGACTGGGGTGAATGTGTGTCATTGATCCACATTCGGTCCATCACCTGTTTTGTTTGTTTGAGGTGAGGCCAACACATGGTTGCAGATAAGATTTTCACTGAAGAAAACAAAGGAGATAATACATGTGAAGGCCTACCAATGAAGTAAGTCATTATTTGAAATCAATTACATTTCTGGATATGTCCTGCTAGAGCTTCATAGGTTGTTTTGGGTCATATTTATAAGGCATTTGAGTGTCTTTGATGTTATTTTTTCCTTTTTAAATGGAAAGCGTACCTCATGGGGCAAGTGTCTTGTAAATACGCTCCCACCTGGGCTTGGCAAATTTAGATTTTGATTATGGGAGTTACATAGCCATGTTAATAATGTCCAAAAAATGGTGCTAGGGCATTCCAGAAAACGCTTTCATGTGTCTCAAGGACATTTTCAGTCATTTCCTCTTGAATGCAGATATACAATTGATTTATATGCTGTGTTTAAAAACGATTTTTTGAAATCAATTACATTTCTGGATATGTACTGCTAGAGCTTCATAGGTTGTTTTGGGTCATATTTATAAGGCATATGAGTGTCTATGATGT
>NW_028243747.1:0-198843 GCF_964263255.1 Lissotriton vulgaris
GGGTTCTAGAAACAGTGAAAGGTTTCAAAAGGGATTTTGTTTCTACTCCTCACCAGACCTCACCCCCCAGAGAATTAGTTTTAGATCAAGATCAATCAACCCTAGTAGACGAGGAGATTTGTCAAATGCTGGAAAAAGGGGCAATTTTCATTGTGTCCAAGGCTGGCCCCGGCTTTGTGAGCACAATTTTTCTCGTAAAGAAAAAAGACAAAGGTTGGCGTCCCGTAATAAATCTAAGGCTTTTGAACTCCTTTCTTGTGTACAGACACTTCAAGATGGAAGGTATCCATCTTTTGAGAGATATTCTCCAGGAGAAAGATTGGCTCATAAAACTGGACCTGAAAGACGCTTACTTTACTGTCCCTATGGATACAGAATCTCAAAAATATCTGAGGTTTGTATGGAAAGTTATAACCTACCAATTTCGATGTCTTCCTTTTGGCCTTTCTTCAGCTCCTTGGTGTTTCACCAAGATACTGAGGCCGGTTATTGCATCTCTAAGGAGAAGAGGAGTTCGTTTGATTATATATCTAGACGATATCTTACTGATGTCCCAAAATCAGGACGAACTCCTTCTCCATATGAGGTGGACTGTGGATCTTCTGGAGTCTTTAGGCTTCATTATCAATGTAGAAAAATCAGTCATGACTCCTTCGCAAAATGTAGAATTTCTAGGTTTTCAAGTAAACACGTCTTTGGCCCAACTCCAACTTCCTTTAAAGAAATTGGCAAAAATAAAGGAGGTCTCCTATGTTTTATCAAAAGATTTAGTGAGTTTAAGGGAATTAGCAAGAGTAGTGGGTCTCTTATCGTCATCCATCCAAGCGATCTCTCCAGGACCGCTTCACTACAGAGCCCTTCAGAGGTTGAAATCCATGGGCCTGAAGAAAGGTCTTTGGTATTCAGTCCACATTCCCTTGTCTCCGGAAGCTCGAGCTGATCTTCTTTGGTGGCGGAACAACCTGGACAGTTGGAACGGAAAAGCCATATTTGGGAATTCACCGGACCACATTTTGGAATCCGACGCGAGCAATTTTGGCTGGGGTGCCAGATTGGGAATTTTGGAAACAGGTGGAAAATGGTCCCAAGAGGAACTATCTTTACACATAAATTGTTTAGAGATGATGACGAGCCTGAATGCTCTTATGAGTTTCAAATCAATTTTGAAGAACAGTGTAGTCTTGATCAAATTAGACAATTTTACAGCCATCTCCTACATCAACCGTTTGGGAGGAGCGAAATCTTTTCTATTGGCAGATCTAGCCAAGAAAATTTGGTATTTCTGCTGGAACCAGAAAATTACGTTGAGAGCCGAATTCCTTCCGGGCCATCTAAATACCAGGGCAGATTGGAACTCAAGGTTCCTGAGAGACGCAAGCGATTGGAAGTTGAATCCTTTAATTTTCAAGAAAATTCAGGACTTATGGGGTCCATTTGAAGTAGATCTCTTTGCCAGCAGATTCACCTTTCAAATAGATCGTTATTTCAGTTGGAGACCAGACCCATTTGCATTGGCAGTGGACGCTCTTCTCCAACCTTGGAACACTCTCAGTTGTTATGCCTTCCCTCCTTTCGCTCTAATCCAGAGAGTCCTTCTGAAAGTTCGTTCAGAACGATGCCGGGTTGTTCTGATTACTCCCTTTTGGAATTCCCAAATTTGGTTCCCAGGTGTGATGGAATTGGCGATGGAAGTTCCTTGTTTTATTCCAGGGAATTTGGATCTCTTTCTGGGTCTAGAAGGAGACTTTCATCCTCTTCTCTTAGAAGGAAACATGAACCTTCTTGTCTGGAAGATTTCAGAGGTTCTACAAGATACTCAGGCCTTTCAGGACAGGCTAAGAACCTTTTGGATGAATCATGGGCTCCCGGAACAAGGAGAAGATATACCAGTGCTTGGAAAAGATGGTGTAGTTGGTGCATGGAACGGGATTTGGATCCTGTGGAGGCACCTGTAGTCGATGTTGCTAACTTTTTTGCGGACCTTTTTAATTCACACCTTTGTTATAGAACAGTTAATTGCTATAGATCAGCAATTTCTGCAGGTCATTCCTTGCTAAACGACTTTTCTATTGGTACTGATCCTTTGATTCGTAGGTTAATGAAAGGTATAAGACTGAAACTCCTCCTAAACCCAAATATAGTTCCTTTTGGAACGTTAATGTTATTTTTGACCTTTTTTCATCCTGGCCGGACAATTGTTTCCTTACAAGAAAACAATTGTCCATTAAATTAGCTACTTTACTTTGTTTAATCTTTTTCAGGAGAGTATCTGATGTTAAAGCTTTAGAAATATGTAATAGATTTTATTCTCCTGATGGAGTATTATTCGAGATATGGAAGAGAACCAAGACCATGTCTGAGAACATATTTTACCCTTATTTTTTAGATTCTCCAAAACTGTGTGTCGTAAATTGTATGAAAGCATATGATCAGAAAATGAGTATTTTTAGACCTTGTAATGAAAATCAATTATTAATTTCTTTTATCAAACCTTATAAGGCGGTCTCTTCCGGGACAATTGCCAGATGGGTAAGAACTGTTATGTTTGAGGCTGGAATAGATTTATCTAAGTTTGGCGCACACTCCTCTTGTGGCGCTATGGCGAGCAAGGTATTTTGGGGTGGGGGATCCCTTTCTGATATCCTGAAAGCAGCAGATTGGTCTAATGCCTCAACTTTTGTTAAATGATATCTTAAACATGTCGAACTTGTAAGCAATGTTGCATTGAGAAGCTTTGAACTTGCATAATGTAGCCTCCGGTCTTGTAATGAAATGTCGATTCTCCAATTTGCATGCAGAGAGAATCTTGATTTCATTAAAGACAACGGAGGCTGACTTTATCCCTCCCACCACTCCCTGGTGGATGTTTTATTTGATATGTCTTTTATATCTTTGATTGTTTGATTATTATGTCTTTTACATTTATTCTTTTCTACCTTCCAAGACAAGTTTTACTCCTTTTGCTTTTTTTCCTTGAAAGATCTTGAAACTACAGCCCTTTCCTTCGCAGCTCTAAGAGGAAGTTACTTGGTTGCTATGGCACTTGTATTGCTCTGTGGAATGTTTTGTTTATGATGTAACTGTTACACTTTAAAGGGCTGCATATCTTGGGCAGCAATAAAAGTTATTGCATAATGTCAGCCTCCGTTGTCTTTAATGAAATAAAGATTCTCTCTGCATGCTAATTGGAGAATCGACATTCATCACTTTTCTGACGATGTGTATAAAATTTGTATTGGTTCATTACAAGGTTTTCTTCTTTCGAGAAACGCACTTCTAATCTGCAAATGGCCTCTTTATATTCATCAGGCATAGGCTGCCCATTTGCTATTAATACTTGAGGAAGAAATCTGAAAACTCGCTGACCTTCTTTTCCTAAGGTGCTAAGTAGGATTCCTTTTTTGCGTTTCTCTGAAAATTCTTGTTTGATAAAGATCTTCAAGATAATTATCAAAAATGATAAACCAATCCTCCCACGGTATTGGGGGATTGCCTGGTTCATTTAAGAATGGTGGAGGGAGAGTAACATTCACTTGTTGAGCCATGAATGTTGAAAAATAATTATGCAACAAGTGAAACCACCCCAAAAATGTTGATATGCTACAGGTGTTAAACACTGAATGAGTCTAATTACTAATAAATAACAAAAATGTACTCCATGGAAGCAATAAACAAAACAAGAATGTCACTTTGCAATAGAAAGTTGTTAAAAATAAGCACTAATAGTGCATACCTGTAATTAGATGAAGTCACACACGTCTGTCTGTATGAGCGCAATACTGCTGTCAAAAACTGGACTTTTTGCGCTTTATGTTCTGAACGAGTAGCGCGTTGTCCATGCACTGCAGCTTCCTTCACAAAAAAGAATCCTTCTTTTTTAAACGGCTGCTCCCGTCCGTGCGTGAAGCTTGGAACGCATGTCTGACGCAGAGCGACCAACAAGACCTGCGTATGAGGTTGTGTGCGCTGCTGAATTGTGGGATGACTGGCTAGAACTCAATGATGCTTACTCGATGAATCCTGATGATTTTCAAATGGCACCTCCGCTGTGCGTCGCCAAGATACGAACACAGCCACAACTCTGCGCGCACTACTCACGGTTGATGATGATGTCATCCAGAAAGAAGCTAATCCAAATTGAACTTTTCTTCGGACAGCAAAGTTTCTCTCCTCCGCGGATTGCAGGAGGGAAATGATCCTCAAGGGAAGGGTTCGTCTGGCGAAGGGTTCTGCTCGCTGCCACAACTGCTCTCGTGAGGCTGCAAAAATGAATCCACTGTCTTCAGGAACAGCAGTCTCCTGAGTCTGGTCAGCTGATGATCATCGCCAAATTGTTGAAGAAAGACTGCAGGCACTTCTTAATGTAAGTATAGTTAATTTATTTGAGAGATCAGGAACAGCAACCCAACGCCTGCTGACCAGACTCCTAACTGATTCTTGTAGAACATCAGTTGTGGAGTCAGAACACAGATAGGCATTCTGGAATATAGGAGGTGAGGACATAGAGAAGGAAATGTGATCATAGAGTAGCAATATGGTTGAAATGATTTACAACACATACATACATTGCCAAGCATGCCAGGGTGCTTAAGGATCTTAGGACGATGTTCATGACTGGAGTGTGACATCAACTACAACACATCACACGGTCCAGGCCCCGAAATATCCAAGCACAGATTAGTTCTCCTTACAGACTACAGGGAATCCGCAGACCGCGAGAGTCTATTTCTGAGTAAATATACCATGGCACTTTGCTATGGTGAGGGGGAACGCCCTGGCCGATTGTTAGCACAAATGCTTTGCCCTACCTACAGTAAGGCATACATCACCGAATTGAGATCCACCTCTGACCAGCTTTTCACTGGCACCATGGAGATTCACAATAAACTCCAGGACTATTACACATCCCTATTTACCTCGAGGGTGGGACACAACCTCTCGGCCCAGGAAACATATCTTCGAAAGCGCCTTGGTCTATCTGGAAAAATACATGCAGGACGTTTTAGCCGAACCAATCAACAAGGACGAGTTGTTAACGCAATCTCAGCCCTCAGAAGCTTTTTGGCCCCTTGCCTGGATGGCTGCTTCACATGGGACTTGTATAAGTCGTATAAAGAACTAGTGGCACCACAACTGATTGAAGTATAGCCCTTGAAAAGCAAATCCTACCACCGCCCTACGCGAAGCAGTCATCATTCTCCTTCCCAAGCCTGGTAGGGACTCGTCTCTATGTGGATCATACCGACCACTGTCCTTACTGAATTTAGACTATAAAATCCTGGCCAAATTATTAGCAACGCACCTAGCTCTCTTGATGGAGTTTATTATTTCCCTGGCGCAGTCAAGCTTTATTCCTCACCGGTCAACCTCGTTAAATCTTAGGATGCTATTCTCAGTTTTACACACGATTAGCCCAGAGGTCCCGGCCGCCGCTATCCTCTTAGACACGAAAAAGGCGTTCAACTCCCTGGAGTGGCCCTTCTTTAAATCAGTCATGCGACGCATGGGAATGCCTAAGGGATTTATTGCCACTACTGAATTATTCTATAGCCACTCCACAGCGAGACTGAGACTGAACGGTACACTCTTCCGACCCTTCTCTTTATACCGCGGTACTCGTCAGGGCTGACCACTGTCTCCTTTATTATTCATCCTCAAAATGAACCTACTAATCCGGTACTTTCAAGGAAAACATCTCCAGAGAGGTCTTCAATTCAACACTTGCCCCTTCTTGGTCTCCTTATAGGCAGACAACATTATTCTTTATGTGCGGAGCCCCAAACTAATCTTGTGTCTCTCATTAAAGAAATAACCAGATTTGGACAACATTCAGGATTGGGCATCAACTGGCACAAATCAGTTATTTTCCCCCTAACTAGCAAACAGCAGTGGGAATGTGATTTCCCCCTTGCGTGGTGCACGGACTCCGTTAAATATCTTCGCATTCATATCCACTTAGACTGCGCACATCCTTCGTCTTAACTATGGCCAAGCAATCTCTGCTCTTGAGGCTCAGGTGGAGAAGTGGTTGTGTCTGCCACTATCCATCGCTGGCAGGGTAGCCATCATCAAGATGGTCGTTCTCTCCAAATTTGTATATCTTTTTAATGACATCCCATACCCCTGCCGAACAGGACGATACACTCCCATCTTCTAAGGCTGCTACGGGGGGCAAACAGCCCGTGTAAGCTGGCAAGTGTGGAGACTGCCATACGAAAGGGGAGGATTTAGCGTTCCCGATTTTCAATTATATTACTTGGCGGCCCAATGCAGCTATGCCTTTGCATGGTTCCATCCAGATGCTAGGATCCCATTTCTCCGGCCCAAGGCAGATTTTGTCCTGCCTGGACACTCTCTACGGTGCTACCTAGGGGAGTGCCTCGAGACCCCACTGACATACAGACGGTATCCTCCACCAGCTCGGCCTGGGTAAAATTGAGGCGCATTACAGGCACTGACTTGCTCTATTCCTTGGCGCTACCCATTCCCAATGCTCCCTGGATACGGATCACAGGGGAAAGCTGGTACCACTCACCTTGAGCCAATTCAACATCACCAAGATGGGGGACCTGTTCCCAAATGGACATGTCTTCTCTGTGACAGACGAGGAATGCTTCAGTGAGGCATCGTTTATGGACTGCTTTGTAATGGGACTCATCCGCTCAGCGCTGCGGGCTTCCCTGCCCAGCAGCATCCTTGGCGAACCTGACCTATTCTCTCCCCTTACCATGCTCATCGAGAATCAGACAAGGTCCCATTTCGTGTCTAAACTATATTGGACATGCTCAGACATTATACCGGTGTTGGACCCGGGCCTTTTTGGCTGGTTCACCCCTGAACTTTTTGCTTTTGATGGCGACCTGGCATTTATGATTTCTGGCTTGGCGCACTTTTTTCCTGTGTCCCAGGGTAAAGTGCGTGCGTGTAGTGAGGTTTGCCTGCCCTCCCAAAGGAATGCATGGGGAATGTATGGGACCATGTTAGTTCCTGATGCGTGGGGAGTGCAGGCTCGAGTTTGGTATGTGCGGACTCGTGAGATTGAATGCTGCACAATGATGTGTGTGGCGTGAATGTGTCTAGTGAGGAAGTGCCACTTCTAGACATGGGTGTGCATGTGCAGTGAGTGTGCTCGCTGGTGATTGGCTGGAGCTGGCTGGTGAGCCTGGCTCCAGGAGTCTGGATGGGTCTGCCCCGGTGGTGAGTGGAGAGATTAGCATGCTGATGTGAGGGAGGGGTGCACCTGGGACCTGAATAGGGCTGGGCTTTCCCCACACAATGCTGGCTCCGCCCCCTGTGGTGTGACTGATGACCCTAGCCTAACTAGTGAATAGGAAGGGTGGCTGAGCACATCAAGAGTGCTCCAAAACCAGCTGTCCCCTTACAAAATGTTCTCTTCTTGGATCCTTTCTTGAGGGGGGCTGCTGCTGCTGGGCACCAGGAGGACCGCCACTAGGGGATTGCCTCCCTGCCTAGGAGGACCCTGTGAGCTGGATCCTGGGCCCAGCCTTGCCCCCCCCCCTGCCTTGCTAAAAAGACTTTTGCTGGACTCTGGGGCATCCTAGTGCTGGGGAGCGCTATGCCCTTTCCTCCTTATTGTTGTTGTGCCTGTGGGCGCTCTGAAGGCAGCCCTGCGTGAATCCCAGCCTGCCTCAGGGGATTCCCCGGCGTGGGAATCCCCCTCCGTGTGGTAATTTGCGGCGCGGATGCGCACCCCGCTCAGCCTGCCGCTTATTGCCCCCTGATCCTTGGTTGTATTGCTGATTTAACGGGAGCCCTCCCCGTATTGAGGACAAAGAAATCAGCGCCGACCTCAGCAGTGCGCCCCGGAGCCTGGAGGCTCGTCCAAGGGGCCATTTGCTGCCCCAAACAGGAAGTCAGGCAGCACGTGGGCGGGGCCGCAAGACCGGAGGAAGCAGGAAGCGGCCAGGAGCCCCTCCCCGCGCTCCTGCACGTCGATCGTTAGTCAGCTTTCCGCCCGGGGCTCCAGAGCGGAGGAAGAGCCCCGCAGCAAGAGCCCAGGACCGGCGGGAGGAGCACCGGCCAACAGAATAGCGAGGCTCCCTGAGTGAAGGGGGAGCCCCGCAGGGATCCGACACGAAGGAACCTCCCCACCACAGAGCCCGGTAAGGTGGTGCCGGG
This sequence comes from Lissotriton vulgaris, assembly GCF_964263255.1. NCBI lineage: Eukaryota > Metazoa > Chordata > Amphibia > Caudata > Salamandridae > Lissotriton > Lissotriton vulgaris. The sequence goes on from NW_028243747.1 coordinate 8,140, forward strand.
CGAGGGGGAGAGCTCCGGACCTCTCCCTCGGGATAGAGAGAGGCGCAGTGTGCGCCGGGTGTGCCGAGCGGCCCCATCTGGTAAGCAAGCCGCTCCAAGGTTTCAGAGCCCACGAGAGGGCTACGGGAGCATACTTGTTGAGGAGCCCTGAGAGGCTCCAGGAGCACATTTGTGTCAGAGCCCACGAGTGTCTCAGGGGCATTGATAGTTCGAGCCGCAGAGGCTCGTGGCAGTATATTTGTTTTTGAGCCCTGAGAGGCTCCACCCAGGCGGCCCATTTGTTGATGAGCCCCGAGAGGCTCGTGGGGGCATATTTGTTCTAGGGCCCCCATGCCTTGAAGGCCGCATTTGTTCTCGAGTCCCCCGAGATGGACTCCCACGTCACAGGGGACATTTATTGATTTTGAGTCCCCAGAGGGGGACTCCAACCTTGGGGCTACATTTGTTGCAAGAGCCCACAAGAGGCTCCAGATTCCCACGTTGTTGGGGGCCTACACCGCTGAATGAATGTTTATGCATCATGTGTTTTTCCCTACACCTCTGAATGTTGTGATGCATCATGTGTAATGTGTTCATGCCTATACCCCTAAATGTATTGTACTACTTAGGTGGTTGTTCTTTTTAGTACAGGTGGTACTAGTGAGGTCCTGGTTCCCTACGTGGCATTCTCCTAAGGTGGTTAGGGTTGCATAGGTGGTACTTACCTGTTACCAGTGAGTACTGGTTGTGTGCTATATTTGCTATTTGGTGCTACAGTTATTATATGCTCTACGTGCTAATTCTAAAAGGTATTATTCCTGACAGTGGTCCATGTGGCCCTGTCCTGTACACCTATCCCCTGTAAATTCTGCCCGTGCCCATGGCACCTTGTAAAGTATATGTTTATTATCTAACGTTTGTGGTATAATACAAAGAATATTTTTTTATATATACCCTGGTGTGGAGTTTCTTTTGTGGTGGGCCCTGGGTGTTGTTGCGGGGTGCTCGCGCAAACGCTTTACACATTGCCTCCGGGATAAGCCTGTCTGCTCGTGCCAAGCTACCAAGGGGGTGAGCAGGGCGTGTGACTCCCTTGCCCTGACTAGAGTGGTGGTTTCTGCCTGGCTTTGGCGTAAGCCTTAGCCAACCAGAAATCCCAGTTCTAACACCCGGTCACAGACTACAAGATCCGCAAAGCATGGGAAGATGACTTAGAGAGCACCATTACGGATGAGCAATGGCTCCAATGTTGTACAGTGACAAAAGATGTCTCACTCAACAGCCAACACAAATTGCTACATTTTAAATTTTTGCGCAGAATGTATGTCACTCCGGCCAGATCACACAGGTTTGACCCGGCTAGACCACACAACTGCCGCAAATGCAATGCTCAATATGAGGATTATGCCCAACTCACATGGACGTGTCCTAAGATATTATCGTATTGGGAAGCGGTAATGTAATAATTATAGATTTAGGCGAAGGTATGTTGATTAGGTAGGTTTATTAGATCTTCAGTGCAGGATTACAGAAGGATCAGATCTTAAGTACTGGAATATAGAAAGCCCCACCAGGGGCAGCTCCCTTGATGCTCAGCCCAATCTCTCAACTGACATCCATCCACCTGGCATCCTCCACATTCTATCATTACATCACACATACCAACATTCCACCATTCATCCACATTGGCTGAGCAGCAAGACAGGTAGGCGGGGAAGATGCATAGCACCTAAACCAAGATACCACACACCTTCCCCCTTAAAGGAACACAAACAAATGAATAATACAAGTATAGAGTATGATCATTGCAAAATTGAAACTTACAATAAATCCATAAATGAATCCAATACAAATAAACAAAGAATGACATAACACATGACCACCTCTTCCCTCTTTACAAATCAAATAAAGAAATGCAAATGTCAAATTACTGTTTCAATACGTAAATCTTGCATTAAAGTTAAAAATAAAAAAAATACAAGAAATTGATTTCTATGCCACCAACAGGACATACTAATTGGCCAGACCAGCATGGTGATGGTAACAGAGATGTCAACAATTAAAAAGGAATGGAGAAAATGAAAAGCACAAGGGGGTACTCTCATTAAAATAAATCCATAGGCAGTAAGCCACTCACAAGTACCATGTGAAAGTGAAAAACACCTATAGAAAATTATAGCTAATAGCTATCACAACCCATATCTAACTTAATAACAATTCCTACAAAGAAACTTGTGAACAAAGTACTGTAAATTAGATAACATATGGAAATCATGTAGGTGACTAATCCACGGGCAGTAATTTAAGTAAAAGTGGAAAGTCACATGCCAAGTACAAAAAAAAATCATTTAGGTGGCTAATCCATGGGAAAAATAACATGTAGAAAACTAGTGAGTGACAAATCCACGGGCACTAAATTGAAGAAAGGTGGAAGGTCACATGCTCAAATGCTAAAGCATAGCACTGTAAATTAATTTAAAATAACATCATGCACTAAAGGTCACAAAGCCAGTAGGCAATATCTTAATTAATAAAATTTCACCTACTGAAACTCATAAGAAAACAATCTTAATTAATAAAAGTTCACCTACTGAAACTCATAGGAAATCAGTGTGAACAACCATATCACGCAGTTAAGTAATTTTCAGCAAAATGTAAGTGACGTATTCATTCCAAAATGGAAGAACACGGGCTAACAAACGTAAACTTCAATTAATGAAACTTCCCAAAATGAACCATATTGATAGAAATGGATTTGACTAGCTAAAACAGTAGAACAGTTACCTTTAGCATGCTCAAATAACATTTTAACTATAGATATTAAAAATGCAAAGAAGTAAAAACTCCCATACTACCGATAATTGATAAAGTATTCTTAACCCCATGTACAAAAAGGCATAAAAGCAATTAGGCATCTTATAGAATGATGTACAATACATAGGAGAGTCTAAATACAGTCCCCCAGAAAACAATAAATTAAAATAAACAAAGTAGACACAGTTGTCAGGGAACAGATTAAGGGATGTGTTCAGGAAAAGGAGGCTGACTTAGCTCCTTGCAAAATAACGCAACTGTTTAATTGGAATGGAATTAATCCATGAACTGCGGCAAAAAGTGCTCAACCATGCGTAAAAGAACTTACATGGAAAGGCTGCAGACTCAAACTGCTGGAAAATAAGCATATAAATATAGCGTGTGCATCGCTGAATGTAGATGTGCTGTACTTAAATAAGTATTTGATTAGCGTGCGTGTCGCTGAAATGATACCCACTGGATTCAATTTCCCATTTATTTAGCGAGAGCGCCTTTTGAAATGAGGACCGGAAATAAATAAATAAATAAATAAATATCCTGTGCAACGCACGCAAAATGGCAGCACGTTGTTTACGGTGAGCCGGTGACTCACGGCAGAGAGATGCTCCCAAGAATGCTGAAGCAATCAAGAGGCATCCCAGGAGCGCGGACGAAAGGTAAAGCTGCACGCGCTGAGAGAATGGATTCAAATAATAGTAGCGGTTCAACTGCCAAGTCAAAGACATCTCAGAGTGCCATTGAACATGAAATAAAGTATATAAGAAAACTCACCGTCCCAGTCCATAAACTTAAACAGACGCAACAGTTCACAGGGCAGTAAATTTTCACAGCTGGTGGGTGGCGGTGAGCCATTGTGGGTTGTATGACGATCCATCGCCCACAATATCATTGCGGGAGTTCTCATCGCGGCAATTACATAGCAAAGGCGGTCACACCGGCATTTTTCTCATCGCACGTTGTTGCGACGCAAATGCGGCCATTTAATTGGACAGTGTGTCACATCGGCGACTTTACATCGCGCAACATGACAACGCGATGTTTGGGCCCACACGTTTAAAATCTTTTCTGCCAATGGGTTGGTGGGGGAGGAGAACCATGGCTATATCTTCTAGGTTTAGGAATTATTTTGTATTATTAGGACATTTCTGTGCACAGTCAGTTACCTTGGGTTTATTTTGATTTGCACGCCCGGTATTATTTTTTTATTTCTGATGTGATTGAGGACTGCTTACCAGGCCGCAGATACATGGATAAAATAGGATGCTGTCTTGAATCACCAGGATGAAACTAGGAGAAGCACAAATATCCATACCTAGATGCCCGCCTGGCAGCAGCAAGGGTACCGAGCTCCTGTTCTGCTGCACCTGGATCAGGCGTGAGGCTGCGGAAGAAAGATACTTTTCCAGCATCTTAAAATGGGCGCAATTATAAAATTGGTCTTCAAAGGTTCAGGTTGTTGGTTTGAATAAGACATTGTTCTTGACCTTAAAAATGGCTATTTGGCATGGGCAAATCAAATTCCATGTGTCTGGCATAATACCTTTACGTGTCATATAAATGGTGGGCACAGATGTATTGTCGCAGATCATAAGGTTCCTCGGGAGCGAAGATTAATAATCTACACCCTTCTAAATAATAACACATGGAGAACCAACACTAAGAAGTGCTCACAAGTAATTATTCCCCAAAAGGGTGGGGAAAATCAAAGAGTGTCCACCACTCTTCCCCAGATGATGTAGCAGAGGTGTTTTCTGGAATGAACAGGTCAGGAGGGTCTTGTACTGTAGGGAAAAAGGTACCATACATGTAATACTTTCACTATAGAGACTTAGCACACTGATAGCCAAAATAGAGTCTCATTCACCTCAGCAATCCTCACGCGGGCCTCCAATATCGAACTTCCTCCTACAGTACCCCCAACACTTAGGGGTTAACAACCATAAGTGAAGGCAAGGGATGATAACAGCAAGACCGAGTTCACTCCAAAGGAGAAGGGTGGAAATGAAACGTGGGCATGAAGACAAAGGGAAACAATTAGAAATAACAAAGAGCCTTATAGAATGGAAGGCTACAGGGAAGAATCTAGTGACCCCAAAAGTAATAAAAGCACAGAGGGGCTGTCTGGCTCAGAGACCAAGAGAACGGAATGGAGAAGACGTGTTGTCTGGCCTAGGGGGTTCAAGTGGAACAGACACGCACTCCTCAGGGCAAAAAAGGGGCAAACAGAGTTCAGTCCGGCTATGGGGGAAATAGCAGAACCGCGGAGACGTGTTGTCCGGCTTCGTGGTTCAAGCGGAACAAACACGCACTCCTCAGGGCAAAAAAGGGGCAAGGACCAATGGCTCTCAGCATACAGCGGGAAAAAAAAGGATGAGACTGCCCAGCGGTAATGTCGAGCAAAAAGCCAAAAACGCGGCGCGTTCTCCAAAGTATGCAAGAATGAGACTTTCTGAGAGCACGTACCAAATTGAGAACGCGGTACGAAAAAGGGATAAGTCCGTAGCAATGGTTTCGGACTCGGCAGCGCTCCAAACACACGCCAAAACACAGGAACAGGAAACGTATCAGGACAGGGGGCGTGGAGATCAGGAATAGGGCCGTGGACTTCTCTAAGGGATCAGTAAACCAAGCAAAGACGCAGTGGTGGAGGTGGGTATTAAAGCGTCCCAGGGGCATCTCACAATGACTACTTGGAAAAGATAACCAAAGGACATAAGGGAGTATCTCCAAATTACAGATACCAATGAAAGAGAGGAGAAGCTATTTTAGCATATCAGGGCTAGTCTCTATGACACTAAATCCGTGTCCTAACATGTATACCATGATTTAATGTAACTGCTTCCTTCAAGTGCTTAAATATACAATTTAAACTACATAAATTTCCTCTGAGTGTCTTTGCTTCTATTTGAGGAAGGGAAGGTATAAGAAAAAAAAGTGCATGGTATATATACGTAAGTACACTAAGAACACCACGACGTGTCAGAAATAGTAACTAATTGCAGAAATATAGCACATGTATTAGAAAGTCCACAGTTACACAAACTATAAATAAGGTGATCCAGCGTCACAATAGAAATTCTGTCTCTCTGCACCACCATTCACTACCTAATACTCACCGTACTAATTAATACCAAGGCCCATACAACTAAGACAGAAAATCTTGGAGCTGAATCATGTGGCCTAATTAATCACACCAACTGAATAATATTATATACATTATTTACAACTGCAGTATATCATTTCTAAACATAAGGAAAACATTTAATTAGACCACTATGGTCAATGGATATTTGCTATTGGTAACGACTAAAATTAATCAAGACCAGCTTGACGATTTAAGTCTTTTATTTTAAAATTTCAAAGTTAAGTTTCAGTTTTCAAAATCTTTATTAATTCTTTATTAATAGCAAACATTTTTATTAAATCAGTATCATCAAATAGTTTATTGGCACAAAGGTCTGGCACATCAAAATTGCTCAAAACTGATGAATTAAAGTAAATAAACCATAGTTCCCTAAATTAAGCTTTCTGACCCTGTAAGAAAAAGACATTTAAAATTTGCTTTGCGTTGCCTTACGTGTCCAAGGAAAAACGGGCAGCACTTCGCCCTCAGGAACAGTCAGCCCCGCTCCCCTCAAAAGGCTAGGTTCTTATACTTTTTTCTGACTCACTAATCTAACTAAAAATGATATTTTTAATAAAACCAGCAACCCAATTGGTTGCTGTCCATCAGACCATCGAGAGGTCACCGCATCAGAATTTCATGACATCATTATGTCATTGTCCATTGACATGAAGCGACACCGGCTTCCGAGAGATTGCAACATTAAACTAAATGTTCACAGTTTCCTCCAAGACTTTAGCCAAACTGCCTCTACTCGCTTCCTTGGCCTTGACGTATTTACTTTCGGAGCACGTTTTACACAAAGTCTTTTGTTTGAGCTTCAGTACATTTCCAAGGAAATATTTTATTAAAAAGCTTCAATACAGCTGTGCTCAGCTCCTTTCAGTCAGGCCAACCAACTTCCACCAGAACTACGCCTCAAGCCTTTCTCTCGAGCTAGTATTTAAACAAACACAAAAAGTGATTCATTCAAGCAAAATAAACCCTTCTGTTACCCACCCTCCATTACTAATATATTTAACCCATTAATATATATCACCTAGCAGAAGCGCACAAATAAAGCAGCACATTTAATATCTACCATTCTTCGTAAAGTCCAGCTAGATACTTCATACATCTGAAAGAGTAAAAAGATAGACGAACATAACATGGATAAACAGGCACAACATAGACAAACACATAAGCACACATAATAAAAGCACATGCCACCAGATAATCAGCCGCATTAATGTTGACAAAGACAATAAGACGAACAAAACAATATTAGTTATGTGTTACAAAACAGACTCGCAAATGCAACATGAGCACATTAATATTAATCCCGCGAGTGATGTAAAGTAAAACTTTTAATCTAGATTGATTAGTACAACAAATCATGCAACAATTCATTAATATATTAATTCATGTTACAGAGAATTCATTTCGCGAGCCAGAATAAAATTACTTCTGAAACTCGCTCCATCAACTCCTTCGTCTGGTGATTTCAAAATCACCAAATAACACCCAAAATTTAGAAAATTTTAAACCCAATTTAGAGACGTCACATTTTGAGTTCTTTCAGTATTAGTCTCCCTAAACCCCTGTTTCTGCTGTTTGCTCGATTCTTCCAAACTGAGCCCTTTGCATCTCTTCTAACTCATATTCCTTCTCCTGTTCCTTTCTGAGTTTAAAAATCCTCCTTTTTTTCTTCTGATGCTTCTTTCTCTTGTGAATCATGCAACTTATTTTTAACAGCAATATCACTATAATAATGACGATTACTGGACAGAGCACTTTGCCAATGATTGAGCCACCAATTTCTGAAAACCATTCTTTAATTGCCTTGATTCTTTTGCCTAATCGTTCAGTGAAATTTCCTTCTTCCAGGGGTTCTATTTCTTCGTGAAATATTGGTATATTTTTAATAAGCGACTCTATATTCCGACTCTTGTCAGGAATATAAGTACAACAATGCTAGACATGTAAAACTCCACAGACTCCTCCCTCTTTTGCGAGCAGAATGTCTAATGCAAGACGATTCTGCATAACCATGCTCCTGGTAGCAACAAGTTCTGTGTTTACTAATTGAAAACCACTTGCGGTATCTGTTGACAATCTGTCTACAATTGTAGAAACTTTTCTAATCTTGATTGAATTCATAGTTATTCCAACCATGGGAATGACTGCACCAAATATGTCTCCCAAGACTTCTGTAAAACTTTCCCTTTTGAACCTGTTCAGGTGTTCACCAAATTCGAAGGTACCCTTCTCATTTCTGTCAACATGAAAAATCTTTGGAAAAACTAGTCCAAGATAGCACGTCCCATACCAATGGTCTGGGAGGCTAAAGTATGCTTTGTTACCACAGATACAATAAATTCCAGGGAAAATTGGATCTCTTCCACCTTTAAATCCCCATCCCCCTATGATACGATAAGTATCCTCACATTGACTGGCAGCAACAAAAAAGTTATCATAAAGAGTATTATCTCTTCTAATGCAACATTTACCACTAACTGGTTCATCTATATGAATAGCTGCATTTGTGTTAACACCATTAAGCTTAGCGTCTTCCATTTGCCAAAACTTTGACTTGGCATGCTTAAGTACTTCATTTCTTTTATAAATAGCCCTTCTCTCTTCAACCATATTCAGGAGAGTCTTTTCCTCAGTCCTCATCTTGCATGTTAAATTGTTTCTATAAGCATATTCATAGCTAAGTTCATTAGTTACTAAAAATAATTCCCTCATCTGCTTCGCAGGCTTAACTTTGTTTAAGCTATTTACAACTTTGAAGTTTGCAAAAACCTCATCAAAGTCTGAATAATAATACTCCAGACGTCCAGTTTGATAAAACAGGCTAGCAATTACACTGCAAGTGATGCCATAAGTGAGAGGTAACATATTATAGGTAACCCCCTCTGCAACAGAAGCAGGCAGCTTCACACAAACATAGCAATCTTTTACATTCATTACCTTAACATATTCAGATAAAAGCCTAGAAAATGAATTGCTAGAAAAATCTCCAACAGATCTATCTTGATGGATCTCTGGATTATGCTCAATAACTCTGCTAGACTTGCCAGCATGTTTCTCATGTTTAGTCTCTACCTTACTTGTTATATTAGTCTTAAGTTTCTGTTTGTCAATACCAAAAGGGTACACTACAGCTAATATTAACCAAACCAAAATTAATAGAACCACACAAATTGAAGACATTTTGCAACATCTTCTCCGGATTGAACACCTTGAAGTATCTAAACTAGGCATTTTTAAAAGAAAATGAAAAACAAACATTTTAAAATAATATAAGTAATGTAAATTATAACAAAACTAAAACTAAACTAAATATTCCCCCTTTTAATTTTTTTTTTTAAAAAGAACCCTAAAACAGTTTTTCTTCGACCTTGCGTCACATGAATGTGTGTTTTCCAGCTAACAAGTTTTCTTCGACCTTATGTCGCCTAACAAGTTTTCTTCAGCCTTATGCCAGGAACTAAGCCTTTCTAAAAATTAAATATCATCAATCATTGTCACTAGCTTCTTCCAAATCCTCTTGACTGCTGCTCCCTACCTCAACAATTGGCGGGATTATAATATAAGTCCACTCTGGAGACTATACTTTTGATTCGGCCTTATCACTCTTTTTGTCTTACGAGTGATCACTTCAATTTTCTTATTATTTTCGTTTTTCTTATCTGAATCTCCTCCCTGACTAGACACTTTGTTGATCTGTTCTTTTGATTTCTTAACTAATTTAAATTTCAGATTATCTTCTGGCCAAATGTCTCCTTTTCTCAAAACCTTTTTCTTTGGCACAGTTTCATTAGACTCACTCTTCCAAGATCTTTTTCTGAATTTTCTTATTTCAGATTCTTCATCACTCCCATCCGTATCTGTATCTGAGACTTCAAATCTGTATCTAGGAACTTCTTTACTCAGCAGCTTCACTCCATTTTGAAACATCATCCTTACAGCTGGTACTTGGTAATTCTTCCTCTTCTTCTTCAGGGATCACCTTTACCTTCCCAGTTTCAGGTTTCTTGCTCCTATTCACAGAGTTACTTCTTTGCCTTTCAATACTCTCCTGGATTAGATTTCTGTCTCTGAATCTCCTTTTTCTTTTTTTTCTTTTTTTCCAAAAACCTTTATTGTACCTTCAAAGTTACACAGCGGAATGCCTACAACCCGGCGGGCTGGCCACTACATCAATTTGTTAATCATTCTGTAGTAGCACGAAGCCCTTGTTAAAATAGCCGGCACAGTAAACAGCAATGCACCTGCCGCGGTGAAAAAGTACAGTACATGCATCATAGTCCCAAGCTGTAGCGGTTTTCGATTTTCTATTTTTCAAAAACAACAACAAATCAAACTAAACTTAAGGAATCACAATGCTGTCATGTGCTGATCGGTATCGGTCGTGTGCGACTATTTTGTTTGACGTTCCCCTTCAGTCCCCCTCCCGTTCCCACTATCACTGCCTGAGGTGTATGTTTGTGCGTGCGAGTATATCTTGTCTAATTGTATTTCCTTGTAATCTCCCTCTTTCGATTCTGTGCAATATTTTAACAAATTAGCCAATCTCATAGCCCATGTCCTGCACCCCATCACATTCCGCTTGTAGGAAGGGGGAGGCTTTAATTGGCGCAGTGTAACACTAGCGACAAGCAGGGACTCTCTCTTCCTCGTCAGGGCTGAGGGTTACCTTCCAGACAACCTCTGCTTACCCTCTAGGTAGTGTGGCTTAAGCAGTCGTAGGCTAATCTTTGGGGCACATAGGGTTAAACACTTGCAATATTACACCTTTACAACCAACCCACCACACAACGAGACCAGACCGTATTCTGTAAAAATATATATCTTTATATAGATTTTAAGCAGGCTTGTGAATACAGTCAACGTACTTTACGGTATCGGTTTCAAATTACTTAGTTTCAGTTGCCACAGTTCTTTATAACAGTTCAAGCGTTCTCTTAGGGCCCTCAGGCCGGTGTCAACAAAGTTCTTGTGGAGCAGGCGGCTTCCAGGGGATCTGTCCCACGTCGCGTTGCCTTCCCGGGGTCGCTGTTCGTTGCGGCTCTCAGCCGAGCAGTTCACGGGTCATCCGGGGCAGCGGTGTTCTGTGGTGGCAGGGTCCTCTCCTCGTCGTCCGCTCCGACCCTGGAGGCGGCGGCTGTGTGGTGGCGGCAAGTGGCAGTACGGTCCCCAAGTGCAGGACGTACCCAGCCAAGTGCCGGTGCAGCTGTGCGCTCACAGCTGAGCTGTCGGGCAAGATACCGACCTAGTGGATTCTCACAGGGCAACTGTCCGTCTTTGCAAGTGGATTGGCTGCTCGTGGCGCAGTCAACTCGAGAGCTCGGACCGGACGGGTCCTCCTTCGCTTTGCTCTCGGGCTCCCGGTGCAGTTGCGGTCACGGTGTTCGGGCCAGCGGCGGCTGGTCCTCACTTTGCTTTCGCTGTTGCTTTGGGCCCCGGTCACGGTGGTCAGGTGGATGTCGTTGCCTTGGAGGAGATTCCTCCGTCGGTACTGCAGCGATAAGCAGCACACGCAGTCGCTTTCTTCAGGGTGTAGCGCCCACTGGTCCTGGGGCGCTGGTCAGGGGGCAAGTTCAGTTTGCAAGCCCTTGGAGATCTTTTAGCAGAGTTTGGCACAAAGTAAAGCAAAAGTCTTCTCGCAGTCTTTCCTTCTTCCTCTCCTTCAGCAGCAAGGCACCAGACACAGGCAAGAGTCAGCACCCTTCCTTGTCCTTCACGGTCCTTCTCGTCGGGCAGAGTTCCTTCTGTAGCCCAAACAGGATCTAAACAGGATCTAATTTTCAAGGAGCAGGGCTCCTTCTTTTATAGGCCATTTCTTTTGTTCTCGCAGGCCAGGGGGGCCTTTGCATAGCCACTCTCAGTCCTTGAGTACCCCGGTGGGTGTACTCCGGCTTCTGCTTTCAGTGTGAGGGGCAGGCGCATCAGACGCCCCACAGGAGGTGGAGCCAGCATTGTGCGGACAGGGGCGGCCAGAGTACCTTGTTGATGGGGGCTTCGCCCTTCCTGGGCCAGGTGCCGGCTGAGTCATCAGTCGCTCCCCAGGAGGGTGGAGCCAGCATTGTGGTGGCAGAGCACAGCTACAGTTCGAGTCAAGAGGCACTCCTACCTCCCACTAAGGTGTAATCTGCGCATTCACCACCTGTCATCCCCCCAGCCCTGTCACTCACACGTCCCAGACAGTCAGATACACATACCAGCAGAGGCGGGCTGAAATGGTTAAGCAAGCAAATGCTAACTTTCTAAAAGTAGCATTTGCAAACCCAGGATACTAAAATAAACTTCACTAAAAGAAATATTTTATCATCCTGAGTTCAGGCATACTAAACATGACTCGCTACCATGCTCCTTGAGCCTACTGGGATTATAGGGTGTAATAATTCCAGCAGCTCAGTCTGGCCTAATGGAGCAGGTAGCCTTCAATAGTGAAATACGGTTTTGGTTGTAAGTCACTACTAGGACATGCCACACACATCAGGGCTTGTCCTACCTTACACCTACAACGCACCCTGCCCGCAGGCCTACCATAGGGGTGACTAATATGTAGTCAAGGGAAGGTTCGGGGCTGGCAAGTGGGTGCACTTGCCCAGCTAGCGTGACAGTACGAGACCGCACGCGGGTTCTGCGGTCGCAGTTCCCAGACACATCTTTACGGCTGCTTCGGTGGGTGGCGCAACCAGCGCTGCAGGCCCACCAGCAGTATTGGCATCTACAAGCCCCGGCACTCTCTGGTGCACTTTACTAGGGACTAACAGTAAATCCAATGAACCAATCATGGATACCAATCGCATGTACAATTTACAGTAGGGAGCACTTGCACTGCGGCACGGGTCAGCCGTGGCGCAGTGCCCTGAGTATCGGAAAACCAGCAAAACATCGGAGGCACATCAGCAAAAAGTGGAAGGGAGACTCACGCCAAGGTGCCAGGTCTAACATGTGTACCCTCCAGCTGAAATGTGGGGGGAACTACCCTTCCCCAGGGAGTTCCACATCACTAAGGCGGAAAAATCTGGACAGACCGTCAGCGTTGGCGTGATCGGTGCCAGGGCGGTGTTCCACCGTAAAGTCCATACTCTGTAGAGAAATGGACCACCTAAACAGTTTCGGGTTCTCACCCCTCATTTGCATCAACCATCTGAGGGGCCTGTGGTCCGTCTGAACTCGGAAGTGAGACCCAAACAAGTAGGGTCTTAGCTTCTTCAGCGCCCAGACCACAGCAAATGCTTCACGCTCTATTGCACTCCACCTACTTTCCCGTGGAAGTAACCTCCTACTTATGAAGGCTACGGGTTGGTCAAAGCCCTCCTCAGTCATCTGTGAAAGAACAGCCCCTACACCATGCTCTGAAGCGTCTGTTTGCACTATGAATTCCTTGGAGAAATCAGGAGCCAGGAGCACGGGCGCCGTGCACATGGCAGTCTTCAGGGTGTCAAAAGCCTTCTGACAGGTGTCAGTCCAAATCACATTCCTGGGCTGCTTCTTCGAAGTCAGCTCTGTCAAGGGGGTCACGATCGTGCCATAGCCCTTGACAAACCTCCTGTAATACCCAGTGAGCCCCAGGAAGGCTCTCACTGCGGTCTGGGTCTTGGGGGGTTCCCAAGCCAGGATGGTCTCGATTTTGGGCTGCAAGGGTGCTACCTTGCCACTCCCAACTTGGTGTCCCAAGTACACCACTGAACCCTGCCCAATCTGGCACTTGCTTGCCTTGATTGTGAGGCCTGCTCTGCGCAGGGCCATCAACACTTCCCAGATGTGTCGCAGGTGTTCTGGCCAGGTGCCACTGAACACCGCGATGCCATCCAGGTAGGCGGCACTGAACTCGTCCAGTCCAGCCAACACCTGGTTGACCAATCTCTGAAAGGTGGCAGGGGCATTCTTCATTCCAAATGGCATAACCCGGAACTGGAAATGCCCATCTGGTGTAGAGAATGCCGACCTCTCCTTTGCCCCATCGGTCAAGGCGATCTGCCAGTACCCAGACGTTAAATCAAACGTACTGAGGAACTTGGCAGCCCCCAGCCGATCAATGAGCTCATCAGCTCTGGGGATGGGGTGCGCGTCAGTCTTCGTGACTGAATTGAGTCCTCTGTAGTCCACACAGAACCGGAGTTCGGGTGTGGCTCCCGGCGCAGCAGCCTTCGGAACCAAGACCACGGGGCTGGACCAAGGACTGCTGGAAGACTCAACCACCCCAAGGGCAAGCATCTTGGAGACCTCCTCCTTGATGCAGGCCCGGACCCTGTCAGTCACCCTGTAAGCCTTATGCTTCACAGGTAAGCTGTCTCCAGTGTCCACATCATGGACGCACCAATCTGTGACACTCGGAACCAGGGAGAACAGATCTGGAAACTGCCCCAGCAACTGGCGGCAGTCTTCCTGTTGTTCGGCGGTCAGGGTGGGTGAGAGGTTAACTCCATCCACTGACCCATCTTTCTCACAGGCCACCAAGAGGTCAGGAAGAGGCTCCGACTCCTCCTCCATTCCGTCATCAGTTGCCAACAACATGCCCACTTCGGACCTTCGCAAGTGGGGCTTGAGGCGGTTGACATGTAGGACCCGCAAAGGGTTCCTGGGCGTCTTCATGTCCACCAAGTATGTCACAGGGCTCTTGCGCTCCACAACCTCAAATGGGCCTGTCCACTTATCTTGAAGGGGAGAGGGCTCCACTGGGGCCAGGACATACACCTCTTGTCCAGGCTGAAGCTCGACCAGAGTGGCATTCTGGTCGTACCACCGCTTCATTTCCTCCTGGCTCGCTTCCAGATTTGCCTCCGCAAGTTGTCTGAAGCGTCTGGTCTGGTTTCTGAAGGCCAGCATGTAGCTATATACATTCTGGGGAGGTTTCCTGGGAGATTGCTCCCAGCCTTCCTTTACCAAACTCAGTGGTCCTCTCACGGGGTGACCGTACAGCAGTTCAAAGGGGCTGAACCCTAGAGACTTCTGTGGCACCTCGCGATATGCAAAGAGCAGGCATGGTAAGAGGACGTCCCACTTACGCCTCATCGGACCTTCTAGGCCCATGATCATGCCCTTCAGGGTTCGGTTGAATCTCTCAACCAACCCGTTACCTTGGGGATGGTAAGGCGTGGTGAACTTATACGTTATGCCACACTCTTGCCAAAGGGACTTGATATACTTGGATATGAAATTGGTCCCCCTGTCGCTCACCACCTCTAGAGGGAATCCTACTCGTGAGAAAATTCCCATCAGTGCACGTCCCACCACGGGGGCCGTCACTGTCCTCAGAGGGATGGCTTCAGGGTACCGGGTGGCGTGGTCCACCAAGACCAGGATGAACCTGTTGCCCATGGCTGTCTTGGGGTCCAGAGGCCCAACGATGTCAATACCCACTCGCTGGAATGGCGTACCGACCACAGGGAAGGGTTGGAGGGGAGCCTTGTTCTTCCCTCCGGTCTTCCCACTTGCCTGGCAAGTCGGACAGGTTCTGCAATGAGCATCTGAACTCTTATGCATTTGGGGCCAGTAAAAGTGGGTGACAAGCCTGTCATAGGTCTTGTCCATCCCCAAATGTCCTGCTAAAGGCACATCGTGAGCCAGACCCAGTAGGAAGGCTCTGAACTTCTGGGGTACCACCAGCACACGGGCTGACCCAGGTTCAGCAGCCTTAGGCTCTGAATACAGGAGGTCGTTCTCCCAGTACACGTAATGTGTTTTGGCCTGAACACCATTGGCCTGGTCTGCAGCCTGCTGCCGCATACCCATGAGAGAAGGGCATTCTTTCTGCTCCTTGCAGAATTCCTCCCTGGAGGGTCCTCCTTCTTGCTGCCAATGGGTCAGCTCAGGCAGGTCCCCCAGTTCGGCGATCTGTTCCCCTGTAGGCTCCAGGGCATCCCCCTCAAGGTCTGCTTCCTCCTGGACCGTGGGAACTTCAGGGGCCGGTTTCCCGCGCCCCCTGTGCCTTCTCCCTAAGGCCGGTTCCTGGGCCTCTCCTTCAGGCCCCAGGACCTCTTGATCACCCCTACTGGCTGCCATTGACCGGGTGGTCACGCACGCCCAGTCAGGCAGACCCACCATCCGCAGGTGAGTCGTCTTCTCCACCTTTTCCCAAGGGGAGTGCTCCAAGTCATTCCCTAGCAAACAGTCAACAGGCATGGTTTTTCTTACACAGACCTGCAGAGTACCAGAGACCCCCCCCACTCGAAGGGAACTTGAGCCATCGGACACTGACTCTCAGAATTATCAGCGTTGATAACCCTACAGTAGGCATGGGGTACAACCTGCTCTTGAGACACCAGGTGCTGCCTCACTGCAGTCACACTGGCTCCTGTGTCTCTAAGAGCCTCAGCTTCCTTACCATTGATGATCACCACCTGCCCATATTTCTTAGTGTTAGAGGGCAGGTAGTTCGTAGGGATCATCTCACTGTCTCCTAGCGAGACTAGGGTCATGTGAACGGGATCTCCACCCCCCGGGAACATCACTTCTTCTCCTAAGTGAACACTAGTCACTTGACGGGGCGGAGCACCAGTGGGTGCGGGTTTGCCAAACAGGCGACACTTGGGGTCACTGGATATGTGCCCAGGCTCGCCACATTTGAAACAATTGAAGGGCCCCTTTGGAACAGGTTTACCTGTCGGGGCCCCATTCTGCTTTGGGGGTGGGGGAGGCTGAGAACCCTGCTGCGGGCTCCCCTGGGAACTACTTTGGGGGCCTTTTTGGAACCCTTTCTGTTTTCCCCCCTTGTCCCCCCCCACTCTTCTGCTGGGGACCCTGCCCACTCTTGGCGGAGTCTCCCACGGGACCCTTGTGGACCCTGGTGCTGAGCCAGCGGTCCGCCTCCTCAGCAAGCTTCCTCGGGTTGGACAGCTTGCTATCGATCAGGTGTTGGCGTAACTCAGGAAAACAGTGATCAGACAAGTGCTCCCATGCAATCAAATCAAAGAGACCTTGAAAATCATTCACTTTGCTACCCTTCACCCAACCATCCAGTGCTCTGCAAAAGTAAGTCACATACTCCACATACGTATTCCCAGGCCGCTTAGTACATCCCCTAAACTTCTGTCTATACATTTCAGGGGTAAGCCCGTACCTGTTCATTAAAGCTTCTTTCATGTGGGAATAGGATCTCTGATTTTCAACGGGCAAATCTAGCAAGGTATCTCGCCCTTCGCTAAGGAACCTTCCCCACAACCCCGCTCCCCAATCCTTGTCAGGGACCCGGTGGGAGGACATGGCTACCTCGTATGCCCTAAACCACTGTCCTATGTCATCCCCCTTAAAGAACTCCTTAACTACGTCCTTCGGGATGTGCACTCTTGACTCTACCTGCACTGGCGATGTGCTGCCACCAGAGGGAGGACGATCCAAGTCTCTCTCCTTGAGACTTATCTCCCTCATTTTTACTTCATAATCCATCTGGTGCTTTCGCTCTTCCAGCGCCATTCTTTTGGTTTCAAGCTCCAGTTGGATTTTCAATTCTGCCAGCTTCCTTTCGTGATTCCTTGTTTCCTTCCTGTCCGCCAGCTCCTCTGGCGACAGGCCTTTTCCAAAGCTGTGCACGCTGTCTTGCCTTTCGAGGTCAGTCAGGTCCCCAAGTGCATTCTGCTCCTCCGTTGCATTCTGCTCGGCGAGGGCGTCTTGATCTTCTGGGGTCTTTCTGGACTCTATCCAGGCTTTCAGGGCCTTGGAGAGCTGTGTCTTGTTTTTGCAACCAGCGTGCGGGACCTTGAGTTTCTTGCAAAAGAACTTCAGTTCATCCCTGGAATATTTATCCAGCTTTGCGGGGTCCCACTCCACCTCCAACACCTCGGAGGTTGTGGACTCCGCTCCATCCAGGCTCTTCGTGCCCGGCATGGTTCTCGCACTCGGAATCTTCTTTCGGCAAAATTCAAAAAGCAAAGTCTGTGGCTAAGTAAGTGGACCGTAATCCTTGTATAGTGGTCAGAAGCTCAGGTATAGATATCGCAAGTGTAAATTCGAAAATCCTCACTGCTGCGTCCAATGTAGGAAGGGGGAGGCTTTAATTGGCGCAGTGTAACACTAGCGACAAGCAGGGACTCTCTCTTCCTCGTCAGGGCTGAGGGTTACCTTCCAGACAACCTCTGCTTACCCTCTAGGTAGTGTGGCTTAAGCAGTCGTAGGCTAATCTTTGGGGCACATAGGGTCAAACACTTGCAATATTACACCTTTACAACCAACCCACCACACAAGGAGACCAGACCGTATTCTGTAAAAATATATATCTTTATATAGATTTTAAGCAGGCTTGTGAATACAGTCAACGTACTTTACGGTATCGGTTTCAAATTACTTAGTTTCAGTTGCCACAGTTCTTTATAACAGTTCAAGCGTTCTCTTAGGGCCCTCAGGCCGGTGTCAACAAAGTTCTTGTGGAGCAGGCGGCTTCCAGGGGATCTGTCCCACGTCGCGTTGCCTTCCCGGGGTCGCTGTTCGTTGCGGCTCTCAGCCGAGCAGTTCACGGGTCATCCGGGGCAGCGGTGTTCTGTGGCGGCAGGGTCCTCTCCTCGTCGTCCGCTCCGACCCTGGAGGCGGCGGCTGTGTGGTGGCGGCAAGTGGCAGTACGGTCCCCAAGTGCAGGACGTACCCAGCCAAGTGCCGGTGCAGCTGTGCGCTCACAGCTGAGCTGTCGGGCAAGATACCGACCTAGTGGATTCTCACAGGGCAACTGTCCGTCTTTGCAAGTGGATTGGCTGCTCGTGGCGCAGTCAACTCGAGAGCTCGGACCGGACGGGTCCTCCTTCGCTTTGCTCTCGGGCTCCCGGTGCAGTTGCGGTCACGGTGTTCGGGCCAGCGGCGGCTGGTCCTCACTTTGCTTTCGCTGTTGCTTTGGGCCCCGGTCACGGTGGTCAGGTGGATGTCGTTGCCTTGGAGGAGATTCCTCCGTCGGTACTGCAGCGATAAGCAGCACACGCAGTCGCTTTCTTCAGGGTGTAGCGCCCACTGGTCCTGGGGCGCTGGTCAGGGGGCAAGTTCAGTTTGCAAGCCCTTGGAGATCTTTTAGCAGAGTTTGGCACAAAGTAAAGCAAAAGTCTTCTCGCAGTCTTTCCTTCTTCCTCTCCTTCGGCAGCAAGGCACCAGACACAGGCAAGAGTCAGCACCCTTCCTTGTCCTTCACGGTCCTTCTCGTCGGGCAGAGTTCCTTCTGTAGCCCAAACAGGATCTAAACAGGATCTAATTTTCAAGGAGCAGGGCTCCTTCTTTTATAGGCCATTTCTTTTGTTCGCGCAGGTCAGGGGGGCCTTTGCATAGCCACTCTCAGTCCTTGAGTACCCCGGTGGGTGTACTCCGGCTTCTGCTTTCAGTGTGAGGGGCAGGCGCATCAGACGCCCCACAGGAGGTGGAGCCAGCATTGTGCGGACAGGGGCGGCCAGAGTACCTTGTTGATGGGGGCTTCGCCCTTCCTGGGCCAGGTGCCGGCTGAGTCATCAGTCGCTCCCAAGGAGGGTGGAGCCAGCATTGTGGTGGTAGAGCACAGCTACAGTTCGAGTCAAGAGGCACTCCTACCTCCCACTAAGGTGTAATCTGCGCATTCACCACCTGTCATCCCCCCAGCCCTGTCACTCACACGTCCCAGACAGTCAGATACACATACCAGCAGAGGCGGGCTGAAATGGTTAAGCAAGCAAATGCTAACTTTCTAAAAGTAGCATTTGCAAACCCAGGATACTAAAATAAACTTCACTAAAAGAAATATTTTATCATCCTGAGTTCAGGCATACTAAACATGACTCGCTACCATGCTCCTTGAGCCTGCTGGGATTATAGGGTGTAATAATTCCAGCAGCTCAGTCTGGCCTAATGGAGCAGGTAGCCTTCAATAGTGAAATACGGTTTTGGTTGTAAGTCACTACTAGGACATGCCACACACATCAGGGCTTGTCCTACCTTACACCTACAACGCACCCTGCCCGCAGGCCTACCATAGGGGTGACTAATATGTAGTCAAGGGAAGGTTCGGGGCTGGCAAGTGGGTGCACTTGCCCAGCTAGCGTGACAGTACGAGACCGCACGCGGGTTCTGCGGTCGCAGTTCCCAGACACATCTTTACGGCTGCTTCGGTGGGTGGCGCAACCAGCGCTGCAGGCCCACCAGCAGTATTGGCATCTACAAGCCCCGGCACTCTCTGGTGCACTTTACTAGGGACTAACAGTAAATCCAATGAACCAATCATGGATACCAATCGCATGTACAATTTACAGTAGGGAGCACTTGCACTGCGGCACGGGTCAGCCGTGGCGCAGTGCCCTGAGTATCGGAAAACCAGCAAAACATCGGAGGCACATCAGCAAAAAGTGGAAGGGAGACTCACGCCAAGGTGCCAGGTCTAACATGTGTCCCCTCCAGCTGAAATGTGGGGGGAACTACCCTTCCCCAGGGAGTTCCACATCACTAAGGCGGAAAAATCTGGACAGACCGTCAGCGTTGGCGTGATCGGTGCCAGGGCGGTGTTCCACCGTAAAGTCCATACTCTGTAGAGAAATGGACCACCTAAACAGTTTCGGGTTCTCACCCCTCATTTGCATCAACCATCTGAGGGGCCTGTGGTCCGTCTGAACTCGGAAGTGAGACCCAAACAAGTAGGGTCTTAGCTTCTTCAGCGCCCAGACCACAGCAAATGCTTCACGCTCTATTGCACTCCACCTACTTTCCCGTGGAAGTAACCTCCTACTTATGAAGGCTACGGGTTGGTCAAAGCCCTCCTCAGTCATCTGTGAAAGAACAGCCCCTACACCATGCTCTGAAGCGTCTGTTTGCACTATGAATTCCTTGGAGAAATCAGGAGCCAGGAGCACGGGCGCCGTGCACATGGCAGTCTTCAGGGTGTCAAAAGCCTTCTGACAGGTGTCAGTCCAAATCACATTCCTGGGCTGCTTCTTCGAAGTCAGCTCTGTCAAGGGGGTCACGATCGTGCCATAGCCCTTGACAAACCTCCTGTAATACCCAGTGAGCCCCAGGAAGGCTCTCACTGCGGTCTGGGTCTTGGGGGGTTCCCAAGCCAGGATGGTCTCGATTTTGGGCTGCAAGGGTGCTACCTTGCCACTCCCAACTTGGTGTCCCAAGTACACCACTGAACCCTGCCCAATCTGGCACTTGCTTGCCTTGATTGTGAGGCCTGCTCTGCGCAGGGCCATCAACACTTTCCCAGAGGTGTCGCAGGTGTTCTGGCCAGGTGCCACTGAACACTGCGATGTCATCCAGGTAGGCGGCACTGAACTCGTCCAGTCCAGCCAACACCTGGTTGACCAATCTCTGAAAGGTGGCAGGGGCATTCTTCATTCCAAATGGCATAACCCGGAACTGGAAATGCCCAACTTCACTAAAAGAAATATTTTATCATCCTGAGTTCAGGCATACTAAACATGACTCGCTACCATGCTCCTTGAGCCTGCTGGGATTATAGGGTGTAATAATTCCAGCAGCTCAGTCTGGCCTAATGGAGCAGGTAGCCTTCAATAGTGAAATACGGTTTTGGTTGTAAGTCACTACTAGGACATGCCACACACATCAGGGCTTGTCCTACCTTACACCTACAACGCACCCTGCCCGCAGGCCTACCATAGGGGTGACTAATATGTAGTCAAGGGAAGGTTCGGGGCTGGCAAGTGGGTGCACTTGCCCAGCTAGCGTGACAGTACGAGACCGCACGCGGGTTCTGCGGTCGCAGTTCCCAGACACATCTTTACGGCTGCTTCGGTGGGTGGCGCAACCAGCGCTGCAGGCCCACCAGCAGTATTGGCATCTACAAGCCCCGGCACTCTCTGGTGCACTTTACTAGGGACTAACAGTAAATCCAATGAACCAATCATGGATACCAATCGCATGTACAATTTACAGTAGGGAGCACTTGCACTGCGGCACGGGTCAGCCGTGGCGCAGTGCCCTGAGTATCGGAAAACCAGCAAAACATCGGAGGCACATCAGCAAAAAGTGGAAGGGAGACTCACGCCAAGGTGCCAGGTCTAACACCGCTAGTACTACTAGCCCTCCTCCTCTTCCTCATCTGACACATCCTGGTCTTCCTCTGGCAAGGGGTCACAGATCTCCCCTCTATATACATTCCATTTGGTCCAGATTTTGTTCCACTTCCCCGGGCAGGCTCGATTAGAGTAGACCGCCCTCTCTGTTACCATCAACATGTCCATGTTCAAGCACCATTGCGTCTTGGTTGGCACTTCTGCTGCTGCCCAGCATTGCGCGATATTCCGTTTTGCTACCATCAATCCCACTGTAACCCAAAGTTGACCATGTCTAGAGAGATCAGTAGGTTCCCATACATTTAGGAGGCACCGCTTTGGTTCTGGCAACAATGACACCTCCAGTGTTTATGAGATTGTTCGTAGTATATGTTTCCAATATTCCTGAACCCGGGGACACTCCCATATGGTGTGAAAAAATGTGCCCTCCTCCCCGCACCCACGAAGACAATAAGGGTGTTGTTGTGTCCTGTGGATGCTGTGTAGCATAGTTCTTGTGTAGTACACCCTATGTAGCACTTTCAGCTGCTCAAGTCGCAGTCGTGCGGAGATGCCCACCTCCTTAGGAGACGCTATCGCCTCATTCCATTCCTGTTCGTCCATTTCACAGGTGTCACCCTCCCATTTCCCCTTTAAAGATGTCGTCGGGTCCGGCAAGTTGTTAAGTAGTTTACGGTATGTGAGAGACGTTGCACGTTCAATCATAAAGTCAGTGAGGAGGCGGTCTTCCAGTGGGGACGATTCTGGCAGATCTGTGTTCGGGGGCAGAGCAGCGAGCAATGCATGTTGTATCTGAATGTATCTGTAGAGCTCCCTTTCACTCAGGTCGTATAGCTCTCTCAATCTATTGAAAGGTATCACCCCTCCCCTCTCCCAGAGATCTCCCACCGTGGATATCCATATAGTGTCCCAGTGCGAGAACCCCTGGCTATTCCTCATGTTACCTAGGGCTCGAGAGTCCCATAGTGGGGTAAGCTTGGTTATTTTCCCCTTCCAGCCCAGAGCCGCTGTCGCTGTATGCCATAGCGTCACCGTTAGCCTGGTGGGACCCACCAATTTGCGCATTTTGCGTTGGTCATACAACGGAGCCAGTAAACTGTTAGTGCCCAATTGTGCCCTATCAGCCTGAAACGCTGGCTCGGTTTGTGGAGTGTGCAGCCACTGGTTGATGGGTTTATGATGTGCAGCCCAATAATACAGTTTTAGATTAGGCAGCGCGATACCGCCATCGTACCAGCCTCTATGCAATTTGGGTTGTGCGATGCGCGCTGGGAGGTTCCCCCATAGGAGATTGGATACCAATGTCGCAACTTTTTGAAAGAATCTCGGGGCCACCGGGTAAGGTGTGTTTTCAAGTACATACAGAAAACGGGGCAGGGCCCTCATTTTATACAGTGCAGCCCTTCCCAAGAGCGTTAGTGGAAGCCCCGACCAAAATTTAACGTCCTGCTTGAGTCTTTCCAAGTGGGGCCCCAGATTTTTGTCCATAAATTCTGTGGGGTCACTAGTAATCTGAATACCTAAGTATTTAAATGATGAACAAGCTATCTTCAGAGGGCAGTCTGCATTGAGAGCCAGGGCCTGTCCCTTCAGAACATACAGTTCCGATTTGCTCCAATTTAACGTATATCCGGATATCCTACCATGACTATTGCAGAGATGTAATAGAGCCGGTACCCCACTTTCTGGATCTGTTAGATAAACAAGCATATCGTCTGCATAAAGTGACAGCCGAACTTCCCAGCCCTCCTTTCAGAATATGCCTTTCAACAAGGGCGAGGTCCTTATAAGATTGGCAAGGGGTTCCAATGAGATCGCAAACAACAACGGCGAGAGGGGGCATCCTTGTCTTGTGCCCCTCCCTAGTGGGAATGTTCGCGAAATATGTCCATTCGCCACAACCTCAGCTATCGGGTCAGTATATAACAGTCTAACCCATGCGATAAAGCGGGGCCAAATCCCAAACGCGACAGTGCCTCAAACAAGTAATTCCACTCCACCAGATCAAACGCCATCTTGGCA
Organism: Lissotriton vulgaris; assembly: GCF_964263255.1. Lineage (NCBI taxonomy): Eukaryota > Metazoa > Chordata > Amphibia > Caudata > Salamandridae > Lissotriton > Lissotriton vulgaris. The sequence continues at coordinate 32,047 of NW_028243747.1, forward strand.
TTAAGGGCTAATATCACTGCTTGCGTTGTGATCGAGTCCGCCCTAGCCAACACTCCGTGCAGTCTACGCAAGTTTAATGCCGTATTTCTGTGGGGCATAAATCCGGACTGGTCCGGATGTATGAGGGACGGCAGATGGGGTAAGATCCTGGTCGCCAGGAGTTTGGCAAGGATTTTAGCTTCTGCATTAAGCAGCGAGATGGGGCGGTAGGAGGAACATTCCTCAGGCGGTTTCCCTGGCTTGGAGATGGCCACTATAGTTGCCATTCTCTGGTCCGTTGGAAGTATACCTTTCTCTAGACATTCCCTAAACATCCCTAGTAGATGTTTGCTGAGGGTCTCAGGTGTCGCTTGATACCATTCTATAGGTATGCCGTTAGGTCCCATTGCCTTACCCGGGTTCAACGCTTTAATAGCCAGTTGGATTTCGTCAGCGGTGATGTCCGCTTCCAACTCATTTGACACCTCCAAGGATAACGTTTGGACCTCTATCGGTTCCAATGCTTCTCTGGCCATCTCGGGTGTAATCACATGTTCAGGGGTGTAAACCCCTTCGAAGTGGGTTGCGAGCTGTTCAACTATTTGTTCTGGGTTCGTATGCACCCTCCCTTGATTGTCCCTCAAACGTTGGATTCCCCTAGAACTTCCTTCCCTTTTGTCAAGCCACGCCAGCATTCTTCCTGCCTTGTTGCCCACCTCATAAATCTTATTCTGAGTGTCGGTTATTTGCCCCTTTACTTGGAAGCGCAAGTGGTCGTTGTATAGCCACTGTTGAATGTTAGGTGTGTGTAGGGTGGCCGGAGTGGGGTGTTGTTCGTGTGCCGTTGTCAACTCCCTCAACGTTAATTCCAGTTGAACTAGCTCCTGAGTCTGTTCTCTTTTGTAGCCCGTGATTGAGTTTATGGCTTGCCCCCTCAAAACCGTCTTATATGCCTCCCATAGTACCTCGTAGGAGCGCACCAAATTAACATTCTCATTGAAATATTGTGTCGTTGTTATTTTAAGAGCCTTGCGGACTTGGGGAATCTTTAGATATGTAGCATGCATGGGGTATATGCGTTTGCGAGACCTCTCTTGAGTGGAGAGCGTAAGGGGGAGTGGGGAGTGATCTGAGATCCCTCGAGGATGAATTTCAACTGCATCTATATGTTGGAGACCATCTCCCAGGGTCAGGAAGTGGTCGATTCTAGTCATACTGCCGTGCACTGCGGAGTGAAAGGTGTATTGCCTCGCATTGGGGTGGAGGTACCTCCAAATATCAGTAAGACCCATGGCTGTCAGGAACAGTTGGAGGCGGGGGATCCCTCCCGTGGGGACCGGTGTCGGAAACCTGTCAAGTTGTGTATCTAAAATGGCGTTGAAGTCTCACCCAAGGATAACCTCCCCCTCGGGAAGAGTTAGTATAAAATCTCCCAGTTTCAGGAGTTGCACCGAGTGCAGTGCCGGTGGGATATACACGGATACTAAGTTAAGAAGCCTACCCTCCCACTGTCCCTGCAGTGCAGCGAAGCAACCTTGATCATCAGTCTTAGTTTGTAGAGGGATAAACCGTGAGGCTTTCTGGATCAGGATACCAGTCCCCCTGGATCCAGACGTGAAGCCCGAGTGGACTATCATCTTATAGCCTCTTCTATCCATGGCCTTGGTTGCCCCCCCCCCCCTGTCAAATGTGTTTCTTGAAGTAGTGCTATGGTGGGTTTCTGTCTCTTAAGTGCGGTTAGTACCAGTCCTCGTTTCACCTTATCCCCCAGTCCCCTCACATTCCAAGTCAGTATCCGTAAGGACGAGCCCAGTGTCTCTGTGTCTATTCTCCCCGCTCCAGGAATTGGGTCTTCAGCCATTTGGGATTATGGGGTCCATGATATAACGGACAGGAATTGTGTCATGGGTGTTGACTACATACTTGTTCAGTAAATTGCTGAGGGTCCTCATGGAGGAGCTAAACAGTTGTTGTCCCCACCAACCTTTTATCAACTCGTGCGGAAACATAGCTTCCGTCTTTGACCGTACATGTGTATTCAAAAGAACAAAATGAAGGAGTACTACCCGATGAGGGTAACTGAAGGCTTTTGTCTAAACTCAGGAAACATTGTTCCTTTGTTAGGAAACCCCTCACTCACCACCTAGTGGTGACTTGCTTCATCATCGGGGCCCACCCAAGTGGCCTAGCGTCACTTGGGTGTGCTTCAACACCTGCAATTGCAGTGGAGCTGGTAGTGAAGTGTGGGGTGCAAACAAAAAAAGAGTGTAAGTGTTAAAATTGTCCTGGTATGCTTTTATATAGAGTTTAATAAAAAAGTAACTGGACAAGATTAAAAATATCGGTGAGATAGTAGTAGGGAAGTTACGACCTACTTATCTCTGTTTTATGTGTTGGTCGACATGTTTCTACCATAAGGGGAAAATCCCCGGTATTCCTCAGGACCAAAACAAGGAAGTGGGTGGTATGTGCCCCCTAAAAGACACACCCAGCCCTAATTCCTTGGACGACCAGAAGAAAAATAGACTACCAAGCAGCGAGCACGGAGAAGTAGGTGATCCGCCTGATTCCGCCATCACAACTATTATGTTGTTACCGGCATAGCGCCCTACTCCTGCTTGATGCAGCTCGACCTGAGCCCCAGCATTGTTTTTCAGCACCCTTAATCTTAGGTGTGCGTACCCAGAAGTCCTTATTATCGGTTTTATTGTGTGCGGGATATGAAACTGCGCTGTGAAATGGCCCGCGGGCTGAGCGTCGCAGCAATGATTTGGTCCCTTGTCGATGTCGCCAGCACTACCCTCCCAGATTACCACCCTCCGTCTTGTGCGAAGGGAGCGCAAGCACATGCCCCCAGCGCGTACCGCGGCTGCCGAAGGGGCAGCCCAGGACAGCAGCGCGAGACCAGCAACTCCAGCAGCAGCAGCGGGATCAGCGCGAGCAGCGGCGAGAGCGGTGCACGCGAGAACCCCTGGGGCGCACCTGTCAGGTGAGAGCAGCTCGCGCCAGCGGTGTCCAGTCACTGACAGCTGGTCCCCAGGAGCGCTGTCCTGCAAAGGGGAGAGTGCGTCAGGGGAGCAATGTCCTGAAAGTGGGAGAGTGAGCGTCAGTGTTAGCAATGCCCTGCAAGGGGGAGACTGAGCTGTCAGTGAGGAGGGAGGGCTGCGTCATCAGTGGAATGCTGCGACACTCTTAAAAGTGCCCCGTCAGTGGCAAGGGCAGTGGGAGAATGCCTGGTCAGTGAGGGAAAGGCATTCCAGTGGGGAGGGAGTGTGCTACAAGTGTGATAATGCCCATCAGTGCCCTGCAGGTGGGGACACTGACCTGTCAGTGGGGAGGACAGAGAGGTACAAGTAGGAGAATGCCCCTCCGTGTCAGCAGGGGGAAGAATGCCATGCCAGTAGGGAGGGCAGTGTGCTACAAGTTGTGTCAGCAGGGGGGAGAATGCCATGTCCGTGGGGGCGCAGTGTGGGGGGGGGGGGGGGGGGGTGTGTGTGTGTGTGTGTGTGTGTGTGTGTGTGTGTGTGTGTGTGTGTGTGTGTGTGTGTGTGTTTGTATATCTATATTTATGAGGACCAGAACATGTTTGCACACCAACGCTATGAGGACCAGTGCGCTATGAGGACCGGAAAGCTGGTCCTCATAACGTTTACAGTGCTTACATACTGAGGGAAGCTCTCTCAGCTGTCTGAGTGAAATTTTGAAGAGGGCTTCATAATTCCTATTTTTCAGACAGTGTGTGTGATGAATACCCTCCTATACACACAAAAATATCCTCTCTCTACACACACAGACAGTGCAGTTGCTAAGGACAGAAAGCAACCAATCAGATTTCAGGGGTGTGTCTTCCTGGTCCTCATATTATCAATAGAAGTCTTAAAGTGTGTGTGATGCTGCAGGTTCCCATACCGTCAGTAGAAGTCTAGGAGAGTTTGAATATATCCTTCTAAACTTCAGAAAGTGTATTTTAATTTATCATTTTTGCAAAAAAAAAAAAACATTTTATAGCTGGAAACCCAGCTCTAAACATTATAAATCCTAACAGCCAGAGTTTAAAAAGGTTTTTTTTTTTGTGTGACATAGGCTCGGAAGAAGAAGGGGTTTTGAAGACTCCAATGATGTGTGTTTTTAATGAAAAGTACTAACATAGGGCCAACCATAAAAAAAGATATGTTTTATAAATAGTCATTTCAACTTCTCAAATTGGGACTGGGAATGTCCCTCCTACAGTGAGATAGCTGAAGGTGTACACGCTTCAGAATTTCAATCAAAGTGCTATTTTCTCACTGGAAAGCACCTGCCAAAGGTTTTGGAGTGTCAAAAACGAAAATGTGATCATTAAAAGCACAGGCTCGATTCTGCACACAACAATGTGATGTGGAAATGTCTCAGTGGTTTCACTGTTTTTCTATTCAGTTCCAAGGATGAATTATGGTCGGCCAGTGCTCACATTCTTTCATCTCCTTACCATAGCGGTGCTCACCTCTGCGCAGCTGTAGCAAGAAAGGAAAGTACTAGAGCTTAGCGTGATCTGAAAGTGCTTGGAATGGAGGATAGATCTGGGATGATCTGTCAGAGACTGGGATGATCTGTCAGAGGTAGAAGAGAGCTGTCAGAATTATAACAGTTTAAGGATGAGGAGCACAGAAGACAGTAGGAAGGATGTACATGACAATGATTAGTGTAAGAAGTGGCAACTGAGACTCTGGCTCACACACCACATAGACATTCAGTCCATGGACATACAGTAGACCTCCATGTTGTAATAGGCTGACATTTGAGGTGTAGCCATTATTCCAAACCATATGCAATATAAAAACTCCCCCCCCCCCGCCACCCCCCAGTGGATCTGGTGATAACTTGTACGGGGATGGTCCAGTCTTGTATGCTACCTGTACGTTTGGGACATAAACTGCAAATATATATATCTTTTGTCCTGGTCAGCAGAGTCCAGGAAACTTACAATATGAGTCTCACAATGGTGCAATGACAACATCAATAAAATATGCCGACTGCAATCCTCAGTAAGGTTTTTTTTATCATGTCACAGCAGAAAATAAGCAACTCAGCTTATATATAACCCATAGCTATTTGGCAAACCAGATACCATAAGCAATCTTGCAGGCAGGAAAGCATCATCATATCATTCAATGCAAACTTGCCCTAGGGTATCAAATATCACTTTGCACTCATTACACGTCGATCACCCATTTGTAATAGTTATGTGTATCATCATCAACTGGACTAAGTACTGATGACAGTGAGCCAGGTAGCAGTAAACGGCGCAATAAACAGTGAGGGGAATGTTTCAATTTGAAATCTTTCTTTCCAAATTCATCTCTATCACCAAAGTGCTCGACCTGCGAACTTTTACTTTCAATTACAAATCAGGCTAATTCCAAGTCTCAGTAAACATTTTAATCAAGAATCAGAAAACTCAGACAGAAGCAGAGTCCGGATATGCAATGATTTTGAGGAGGCCTAGACGCAGGGAGAAAATTGTCCCTATGCATTTTCCCCACATATTAATGCTGTAACTAAGCGAAAACCAGCATTGGCATAGCCAATAGGTCTCGTCTTTGGGACCTTATAAGTGTTTAGCCATGCAACAGTTGATGTTGTTGCACCAAGGATATTGTGCTGGATAACTAAACACTTATAAGGTCCCAAAGGCGAGATCTAATGGCTATGCCAAGGGAAGCTAAACCCCCACTGTACACTCATTACACATGTGGCTATTCATTCTATGCCAAAACTGAAAATAAACTTCTGTAGCCCAAGGAGAGTCTGGAGAGAGATTTAGAGAGAGAGAGAGATTTAGAGAGTGAGACATTTAGAGAGCAAGATATTTAGAGAGAGAGAGAGCAAGAGATTTAGAGAGATTTAGAGAGAGAGAGCAAGAGATTTAGAGAGAGAGATTTAGAGGAGAGATTTAGAGAGAGAGAGATTGAGAAAGATTGAGAGATTTAGAGAGAGAGAGAGAGAGAGAGAGAGATTGGGAGAGGACTTGTGGGTTTCAAAGAGCTAGTTGGAAAATAATGAAAGATTCTGGATGAGTTTGAAAGCAAGAAAATGCCGACAGGGGGAGGAAAAATTGAGAAGAGGGGGAAGCTGAGGGGGGGGGAAGAGAGAGAGAGATTTAGAGAGAGATTTTGAGAGTGAGAGTTTTAGAGGGAGAGATATATATATATAGAGAGAGAGAGAGAGAGATTTAGAGAGAGATTTAGGGAAATAGATTTATAGAGAACGAGAGATTTAGAGAGAGAGATTTAGAGAGAGATTTAGAGAGAGAGAGAGATTTAGAGAGAGAGAGAGAGAGATAGAGAGATTTAGAGAGAGAGAGATTTAGAGCGAGAGAGATTTAGAGAGAGATTTAGAGAGAGAGATTTAGAGAGAGAGTTTTACAGAGGTTCAGAAATGAAATGAATGAAATGAAAAGTAGATTTATAGAGCGCGGTTGCTGCCCAGAGGCGTCCAAGCGCTAGAGACCAGAATAGAAATTGCTTGAAGAGGTAACTTGTTGATATTACTGAGGGGAGTTAAACAAAAAAGTCTTCAGCTGCTTCCGGAATGAGGGGAGATTAGGGTTGGATCTAAGATGAAGAGGAAGTGAGTTCCAGATCTTGGAGGCATTATGGGTGAATGTCCTGCCACCCGCCCTTGCCTTTTTTATTCTCGGAACTATCGCCAAAAAGGCCTGGCTAAATCGAAGGTTTCTGCTGGGGTGGTACTATTTTACTAGGTCACGGGTAATCCTAGGTCCTGTATCCCAAAAGGCCTGATGGGCAATACACATGGCCTTAAAGATGATTCTCTGTCGCACTGGCAGCCAGTGCAGGCTGATCAGACCAGGTTTGGCTGATTGTCTGCGTGGCAGCTGTAACAGTGTGCGGGCTGCACAGTTCTGCACTATCTGTAGTCTGCGCAAGGTGTACTCCGGGGCGCCAAGGTAGAGAACATTATTGAAGTCGAGGCGGGACTGTATAAGACCTTGGATGGCCACCTGCTTTGTCTCCATAGGTAGAAGAGGGAGGACTTTATTTAGCATCCTAAGAATTCCGAAGCAGGTAGCCGAGAGTTTTGTAGCCTGGATGTTAAATGAGAGGGTCTTGTCCAGCCACACCCCAAGGCTCTTGATATTATCCTTGGGTACTGGGGGGGTACCTAGACAAGAAGGCCACAAGGAATTGAAAAAGGTGGGGTTTGCAGGGCCCAGGAGCATCAGCTCTGTTTTGTCCCCACTGAGCTTGAGAGATGAGGCGGTCATCCAGCCCTTTACCTCCTCCAAGCACTTCATTAGCCCACCTGACGACGGCAGGTCGGCCTCCTGCGCCAAGGAGACCACCAGCTGGGTGTCGTCCGCATAAGAAATGATCTTAACCCCAAATGGACGAACGACCTCAGCCAGTGGTCTCTTATAGATGTTGAAAAGCGCAGGGCTTAAAGAGGAGCCTTGTGGGACTCCGCACCTCAACGGCCTACTCATGGACACTGTCTCTCCATCAAAGAATTGGAATGATCTGTCGCTCAAGAAGGATTTGAGCCATAGCCAATCACTATCTACTATTCCGACACTCGAGAGGCGGCTCAGCAGGGTGTCATGGCTGACAGTATCGAATGCCGCGCTTAGGTCAAGGAGGATCACTGCCACTGACCCCCCCTGATCTAGGATTTTTCTGGTTTCCTCATTGACTGTTAGAAGGGCGGTCTCTGTTCCGTGTTTGGGTCTAAAACCCGCCTGGGTGGCATCTAACAGCTGGTTATTTTCCAGGAAATTCACCAGCTGGAGATTGATGTACCTCTCAAGGATTTTGCTCACCCAGGGGAGCAGAGAAATCGGCCGGTAGTTGCTAAAGTCAGAGGGATCTAGATTGGGTTTTTTCAGCAGAGCTCGGACCATGGCCCGCTTCCAAGCGGGAGGGACAGCACCAGAGGTAATGGAGGCGTTCAGGAGGTCCACAATGGTTGGTAAAGTGACCTGGGGTGCCAGCATCATGTCTTGTGGAGATGCTGGGTCGCATGGGGACCCAGATTTTACCTTGCGGTCAATGGAGTCCAAGGATTCAAGGTCTAGGGGGGGAAGTGGTCCAGTGTAGGACGGGGTTCTGAAAAGTGGTTCCCAGATTTGTTTGATCCTGGGCTATGGGGACAGTACCTGTAGAGGGGAAGGATGAGTAGATTTTATTGACTGTTTGGTGGAAAAATTCTGCCAAGTCATTACAGTGGTCTGTTGTTTTTTCCTCGTGCAGATTACAAGATGGAGGTTTTATGAGTTTTTTCAGAATTTGAAAAATTTCCTTAGGTTTGGATTTTGCTAGTATGATTTTGTCCGAGAAATATACAGATTGGGCAGATTTGACCTCGCCTTTGTAGATTTTGATTGCCTCTCGGTAACGGGTTTTTTCCTCCTTAGAGTAGTCTAGACGCCATCGTCTTTCTATTTTTCTGCATTCGCATTTCTTTTCCCTGAGAGCCTCTGAATACCAGGGGGCCGTTTTGTGGGAGTGTTTCATCGTTATTTTACTCAGGGGGAGAATGGTTTCAAGTGCTTTTGTGATCCAATCAACGTGATCCAGGTTGGCCAGGCATGGGTCCTCATTGTAAGAGGGTTTTTCAATCGCGAGTCTGCTAGTCCAGTCATCGACTGGTAGCCGCGCCCAGGATCTGGCATGTCTTACCGTGGGTCTCACGGGGGGTGGCTTAAATGTGGTCCAGGTGAAAGGCACTAGTAGATGATCAGTCCATGGGAGGGAGATTGGTAGCCCAACCACAAGGTCTGCACAGTTACTGAACACAGGGTCCAGTAAGTGGCCCTTAGCGTGAGTCGGTGCCTTCACTCATTGTAGTGCAGCTAGGTCGTCTGTAAGTGCTGTAGCTGTATGGTCCAGGGCAGTATCAAAATGAAAATTGAGATCCCCTAGCAGAGTGTAATTAGAGGCAGTGCTAACACGGTCAGCCACAATCAATGGGAGGAGATTGTGAAACTGTTTGGGGGGGCCCGGGGGTCGATATATTAATGTTCCTGAAAAGCAGTTGCTAGGGGAGAGTTCTAGGATAAATGCTAAGCTCTCACAGTCTGGAATTGCTTCAGAGATTACTCGACAGTGGTATTGTTCTTTATAGATGATGGCTAGGCCTCCTCCTCTCCCATCAGGGCGGTCCTGTTGGATAATTTGGAAGCCTGGAGGGAGGGCGGTCACTAATGCAGGGTCGGAGTCTGACGTGAGCCATGTTTCAGTGAGAAACACTGCGTCTGGCATGCGTTCCTCTAACAAAAGGGCAATTTCCACCCTATGTTTGGGCAGGGATCTGCAGTTTAATAAGAGCATACAGTAATCCTGTTTCGCATCTAGGACCTGCTTAGGTTTGAGCGATAGTTTACATTTTGGACAGATCTCTGGGAGCTCTGTAGTATGATGTAAATGCAGGCCACAGTTCGTTCCTATCGGCCTTATGCTGAGGAGAGCTTCCATGCTATAATGCCTGGTCTTTTCTGGCCGAGATGTAGGGGGCATGGCCCTCGGCCGCAAACTGCAAACTCTCAGAGAGAGAGAGAGATTTAGAGATTGATTTAGAGAGAGAGAGAGAGAGAGAGAGAGAGAGAGAGAGAGAGAGAGAGAGAGAGAGAGAGAGAGAGAGAGAGAGAGAGAGAGATTATCCAGTCTGGCGCCTGAAGAGTATGAAGGTGATGAATCTCACATTAGAAATGGACGAGGAAGGCTTGTTCTTATGATGGATGTACCACTCCCCATCGTACCCTTTCAATCTGTGAATAGTGGACTTGTAACGAATGTTATGTTTGACATGTGCTAGGTGAGCTATTTCTTTTTTTTTGCCCTTGCATGCATCTTTAATATATGATTAAAAAAAACTGAATATTTAAAAAGGAAAATCCCAAATGCTACACTTGCTATTCAGATTTCTGAGCTAATGTCTGGGGTGGTGTCTGTAGGACAAATAAGTGAAAAAACAGAAAAATACTCCCATTCAACCCACATTCAGAAGTTTTCTAAAAAAGGCAATAAGGAAGTAAACACAGCACAGGCGTTGACTGGTCCAAATGCACCACATGTTCTGCTCCTCAATGGAGAAGAGCGACAGAAGGGACACTTGAGGAGACTGTTTCTAGAATATGTTTATCCATTTATGAGCAGTGTCTATGCAGGTGTTTTGGCAAGGCATTCTAGTCACTCACCATACCATCCTCAAAATGTAAATGAAAAGTTCTGCACTTAAATCGTACAAGAAAAGCAGGCCATTAAGTCTTCCAGCGCTGCAGCTTTCACCATTGTTCGAGTATAGAACATGGATTTTTTGTGCTGAAAGACTGCTGTATTCGAGGGAAACTATTTTATTGAGACATTAATTAATTACCATGGGTTCCCTTTGCATATTTAGGCTGCTTCATTAACAATTCCAAAACATATGTGAAGGTCGCAGTGGCGGAGGTAAAAATGAAATGGAGCCATCTTTCCGAACATGGCAAGTGGACAGAAAATGATTGAGGAGGACGGAAGCATGAAGGTTAGGAGATGCTAAATGAAAACCGCATGTAAAGAGCACAGACTTCGGTCCAACCACACAGAAACTGAACGGGTCACTCTTTTTATTCTTATAAACTAGCGGGAGCAGTGGCGCTTGGCCCATGTGCGCGCGCTATAAGAGTGCCCGCAAGCCATGCGCTTAATCAGCCATGACGATGGAGTGAGTGGCGCGCGCGCAAGAGCGAGCACCAGACCATATGTTTTGAATTATCGCATCTGTGTCTGGGCACCATAATTCAAAACATATGGCGCATGTGTGGGTAACAGCAAGCAATAGGCCACACACGCACGAGCCTGTGGTGAGCTTTTCAAAGCCCCTTACTAAAAGTCTCGCCAGTGCAGCGCATGTGCGCTGCTGCAGGCTCAACATAAAAATGAAAGTAAGAAGAAGAAAATTGGCCCGTGCAAAGTGATGACTCCTGCCAGATCTGAGCCAGTGAGGTGAAGATAGAGATAGGGACTTTCCAATCATGTGCCACAGGAATTTTACGAGCACTCGACTGCCAGATAGGAGACCCTGCTGAAGTGACTGCGACTCTACTGGAACATTCTGCCTTCACGAGAAAAGGAGAGAGTGGTAAAATTGCTAAATACATCTTTTTCTGGAGACAGGTAAAATGCACATATCTAGACAGCCCTCTCCTTCACGCTGCAGTAGTGCAATGGCGAGCAGACAGGTGGGATTAAAGGCGTCTGTGAGGCTTGGAGGAGGACGATCATCCAGGGCATGAGAACCACAGCCCTACTGTGAGTTGGATCAAATGGTGGGGTCAATCTGTGAGAAGAAGCCAAAAGCCCAGTTTACGCACTGAACCATGGATCTCAATTGGACAAGTCTAGGCTGAGCCCGTGATGGCACATGGACCTCGTCTCATCGACTCGATCTATCGAGGTCCAATGGCTGCATACAGAGCTGATGTATTCTGATGTTCTCATGAATATGGGATGTTCCAAGAATACTAGTGTACCTAATTGAACAATGGCGCGGAAACCAAAAACAGGCTGAAGATCATACACTATGGAGGCAGTAGTCATAGGAAGACCAGACTAATGCGTGTACAAGGATTCCACACAGACCAATCCCAAACAACAGCTAGAAATTAAACAAACATTCACATGAACATTTCCATAATAATGAACTTTTCAAAAGTGACAGTTTTCCGTCTGTCCACCAGCCTAATGACTGTGAAAACTGCAAGGAAGATAAAGCAGACAAAGTGATAGTTTGTACCAACCAAAAAGTTGTTAGCGCATCACCACTCAATGGTGTGTGTCCAATAGAAACAGATGGTCCATGGTGTGTTTGCTACACAAGGGTTTTCAAACATGAGGAGGACGTGTGGTACCACCAGGTGAGATGAGGGAGACTGCTGGAACAAGCAGCAACTGCATCCATCCAGTACAGAAAGCGCCACATCAGTAGCCACCCTGTTGGCCGTGCTTTCCTGACAATAGTGTTTCGTAGTTACTATTTTATGCCCACCTTCACAGGTTTCTAAGTCAACTACACGCATGCAAAAAGGGTTCTTGGTGGCTGGTAGTTCAAAGACTCTAACGGATTCTGAAGTCAGGGCACTAAAGCGTGCTCTTTAAGTCAAAACAGAGGCTGCAGATAACAATAATTTTTAAAAAAGGGAAATAAGTTAAGCCCTCACCGCTGATAGCTGGAATCAGCAGATCGCCCTGGAATCCCAGCATGGCCATCTAAGCCTTTCATCCTTCAGATGTTAAGCAACATTGACAATGGCCTCAGTAGAAAATACACCATTAATGCACCCTGAGGCCACAACAACCATCTTGGACATCACTTACATTTTCTTAGCAAAACAAAAAAATCCACACTTTACCCCATTGAGGGGGGCGCTAGAGAGCGCGCAAGCAGCATGGCCGCACTGATGTGAGGCTCCTGCTTCCTGGAACTGATATCCTTCAATTATCCTAAACAATTGGGCGCTAATTGGGGTAAATTGTCGAGAGATCGGTGGCGCTACCCCGCGGCTACAAGTGGAGTGAAGTGCGGAAGGATCGGCGGCGGACAACCGGAGCGGGGGGCGCCTGAAATCTGAGCCGCGCCGCCCGCCTGACCTGCATGGAGCTTTGACTCGGCTGCAGTGACTGGGAAAGGCCGGGGATTACCACGAGGCAACCAGGCCGCGCGTCCGGCAACGACACAGTGAGTCAGCGTTATCGCTAACAACCGAGTCACGGCGCAGAGGCGGACTGCCGGTGCAACAGGACGCCAAGGAGGCATTTGTGGAGATAGTACTGCTGGGGGTGGCGGCACAGTTTTCCATGAGGCCACTGCGCAAGAGACTTTGCCGAGAGCCATAATGGTGTTGCGATTTGATTGATGGATGCAGACATACTGACGGAGGCGGGGAGGACTGTGTAGGTGAATTTGTGGGGAGCCCATATAGCGCAGCGGTGGAGGATTGGCGCGTGTCTCCCCCCGCGCTGTGAAGATCTAGTGAACACCGGGGCAGGATAATAAATATACTGAGGAGGCCGGACATACAATGGCGGCTGCGGGGAAAGCGCCTTTGGCAGGAGAGCCGTTCCGAGGTGTGGGGACAGGCTTCGCGAAGATACTAAGCAGTGTTCTTCCCCTACACGCCTCGGTTACGGTATGGAACAGTCTGTGTGATGCCCGTGGTGAGAGGGGAGATGGGCAGAGGCAGTGCGTGGATAGCCGGCTGAGACGAGAGTGCAAGAGGAGTGAGACCCTTACTGGCCGGTGCGGAGCGCCTGAAGCGACCTGCGACAGGTGCGATCAACCCCCTTGGAGCGGCGGAGCATTGGGTGGTGGTTTGACAGGGACTGTGACTGCCGGGCCGCCACGAGTACTCCACCCCCATATTGTGGGTGCTGGATGTCACAGGCTGCTGCGGTTTTACGGACTTAGCAACCTGCTGCCGTTGTGCCCTACAGGGCTTTGGAAGGGGCTCAAGTAGCTCCGTGAATCGCCATACATTGGTGGAGAAGGCAGCTGGCGATTATGAGGTGATGCTTCAGCGGGACACAGTCTTGGGCAAGTAGCTGACCCAGTGAGGTGAGAGCTGCTGAGAAGCGCTGGACAGAGCAAGCTGACGCGACAAGAGTGCGGGGCAGGATCAGCTGTTGACGACGAAAGGGCCATGTGGCGACTCGGGCTGGCCCTCACACTTCACCCTAGACTGGTGGTTGCCTTGATTACTCCTGATACATACGCAGAAGGCGTCGCACTCTTGCTGAAATATGGGGAAGACCGACACTCGTCAACCGAAACTAAATTTTGAAGCTGCAAAGAAGGGAAGCAAATCTACTGCAGACGACCAGGAGCAGGACTTGGCTGAGTGCGCTGGAGGGGGAGCCAATTCACAGGCCTCGGACATGGCCAATATACTACAAGAGATGCGGCAAGGATTTGCAACAGTGGTGGACAAGGTGGACCGGATGTCCTCTAGGATGAATGCCATTGCACATAAGCTAGATGGCCAGGAAGACTGCATTAAGGAGGCGGAAAGACACATATCAGAATCAGATGACGTCACTGCAACCCGTACAGTGCAACTTATGAGAATGGATAAACTGCTACCCGTCATAGCCGCAAAAAATGAGGACTTGGAAGCGCGCAGTCGGCGCAACAACATACGCGTCATAGGCTTACCAGAATCGACAAATACTGGTAGAATGGAGGACTATATAGAAAAACTACTGCTGGAGTCCATAGGCAAAGACGCCTTTTCCTCACAGTTCATAGTGGAAAGGGCGCACAGAACCCTCGGTCCACGTCCGGTGCCGGGAAGCCCCCCACAACCTATAATTGCACGATTACTTAATTATAGAGACCGGGATGTAGCCCTCAGAGCTGCGAGAAACAAGCAGAAGTTGACATATGATGATAACACCTTTTCCATATATCCAGACTTCACACCTATCGTGCAAGAAGATCGCCGCAGTGTTTGTGGAAGTCAAGCGGAAGTTGCGATCGGAGCAAATTGATTACGCACTCCTCTACCCAGCCAAGGGAAGCAGCGATTCTTCACGTCTCCCCAGCAAGTCGAAGACTTCCTCCAAACATTGAAATGAGCAAACCGGGGTGGAGAGCGACTGGAGGCCTCGCAGTGGAATGGTGACATGAATGAAAATGAGGATCTGGAATGACTGACTCCAGCAAAGTAATCTGCACACATCCAAGGAAACTATTACGGATTGGTAGGCTTGGTCGGACAATCTAGCTGATGCGAGATGAGATCCTTCCAGTATGGCTCAATTGTTTACATGCTATTGTGGTTCCAGGCCTGCTCCCCCCTCCTCATGATAGGGCCGGCAGCGCCTTCGGAGGAGAACTTAAGGGGAGTGAGGAGACTGCATAGCTGTCTAGAAGGTCCCCCAACGGGTATTACCCCATGGAAGTACAAGTTCTGAACTATGAGGGGAGGGTAACGGAAGTGGGGTGCCAATTTGGAGGTAGGGTGGGAGGGTGGACGTGGGATTCTGGCAAGATTGGGTTGCTTCAGTGGGTGGGGGGAGGGAATTTGCAGTTCTTGTTGATTAGACGTAGGTCTGTGGGGGGTTTGTTCGAGGGGGTTATTTGGTACATGTGGTTGTCAATAAACACATCCAAGGGATTTACTGTATGGTCGTACACAAAGATTAATATTACTTTGAAATGTCGTTGTTGTACTGGAGCCGCAGTTGTTGAGTGACTAAAGGTGGTGGATCTGGAACAGAGGCGATGCTATCCGATGGAGCACTGTAGAGATGTACAAGGCCTAGCTCATGACCCCCATTGACAGCACTAAACTAAACATAATTACATGGAACGTACGGGGGCTGCGTGACCCGCATAAGAGACGCCAAATACTATCCTATCTTGACAGACACCAGGTACACGTAGCAATGCTGCAGGAGACACACTTCAACCCAAGACGTAACATCACATTTGCTTGTAAATGGGCGGCACACAGGATCTTTTCTTCTTTCTCTTCCTATGCGAGAGGTGTGGCGATTCTGGTTAAGAGGGGCACTCCGTTCACACTAACGGGAGCCACGTGGGATGCCTAGGGGAGATATTGCCTGACTTGGGGGAGGTTGGGGTCTGATTCTGTTACCCTGGCCTGCTGTTATGGTCCTAATGTGGACGACCCCCAGTTCATTACAGAACTATGATTGTGGACATTGGGTCCAACCATATTGTGTGGGGAGGTGACTAACATTGCGCGGAGTCCGGATATTGATAGGTCCCACCCAGCTCCCCATCATTACACAAAAGCCCGTGCCATGCTGCATTCCACACTCACGGACCACAATCTGATAGATGCGTGGAGACACTTGCACCCTAACGACCTAGAGGGAACCCACTTTACTGCGCATGCGGCTACTGGGGCGAGACTGGACTATATTTTCTTGAGTGTCGGGCTATGTCCAGCGATTTTACAAGTGCAACACTTAGCCAGGACTTACTCGGATCATGCACGGTACGGCTTACATTGTCCTCCACAGATTATGGTCCTCCCAGAAGCAGCTGGAGGTTGCAACCTACCATACTACTAGACACTGTGTTTCAGGAGGAGCTCAGAGAGGAGATCAAAGATTTTTTCATACGTAATAAGGATTCGGTAGATAGCGTAGAAATTATCTGGGAAGCTTTCAAAGTGACGTTACAAGGTTTTTGCATAGCAAAGGGTGCTGGGATGCTTAAAGATATTTTGAACACGTTACGTACACTTGAGACCAAACTTAAGTCATTGGAGAGCAGATTAGCTACTAGGCCGGATGGCATATCCAAAAACAATCTCAGTTTAGATCGAAACTCACAGCCTACATGGATGAGGCTCGCAGAGAGGCGAGATTTCGAGGGAAGTATTGGACGGCCCGCCGCTATGGCGAGGGGGAGAGGCCTGGGAAGGCGCTGGCAGAGACGATTCGGAGGTCATGAGGCTCTAATGTAATCCTAGAATTGGAAGGGTTGGACGGCATTGTATATAGGGACACTGCGAGCATACTTAATGCCTTCCCTGAGCACTACACAGCATTGTATACAACCACTAGGACGGGAAAATTGAACCTAGACGCATATTTGGACGATATATCGCTGGGGTGGTTGAACGATACACAGCAGACATTTGTGTGTGCCCCGTTTGAGCTTGACGAGGTCAGGAAAGCCATCATGCATATGCAGTCGGGTAAGCCCACTGGGTCGGATGGTATCCCAGTCGAGTTTTATAAAACCTATATTGATATGATGGCTCTGTAGGAGAGTAGGGTCTGCAATCCTATGATCACCCAGATTTTTTGCTTTTGTTTCACTGGTTTACGACTTTCTGTGGCTGTGGGCCTGCTAATCAGACCCACAGCCTAGCTGTTCTCTCACTAAATTACAACGTGTACCTTAGGTGCATTTACCAATTGGTACTGGGCCACCTTATCAGACCCTGTAACTCAGGGCATAGGTGTACCCAGGGCCTACCAGGGGCTGAAGCTTG
Source organism: Lissotriton vulgaris (assembly GCF_964263255.1). Lineage (NCBI taxonomy): Eukaryota > Metazoa > Chordata > Amphibia > Caudata > Salamandridae > Lissotriton > Lissotriton vulgaris. The sequence continues at coordinate 49,037 of NW_028243747.1, forward strand.
TATTATGCCACCCCTGGCTGGCCATCTAAATTTGACACAACTGGCTGCACGACAGCTGGGGCAAGGTGGTGTGATCACCCTTTGCTTTAGATATAGTATACCTATATCTAACCCTAAAAATGGACACACAGATTCCTATCAGTCACTCCTATGGCAGGCCTTGACAATCCTGAAGGCAGAGTGCTTGGAATCGTGTGAGATGGTGCTCTGGCATGAGCTGAGCCCGTTTGCAGCTTGCGGAACCAAGTCCTAATAGCTGTTCCATGATAACGCGTACCATATACTCTTAAGTGCATTATAATCCTCGCGGTTAAATGCTATCTTTGGTATCGCTTTATCAAAACATTTCGAGTAAGGTTTCATACGAATTGGAATACTAACCCCTCGCCAATTCTGGCGACGGGGTTAGCATTCCTCCCTTCTAGAGGGACACGACATGTATGTAACTGTGAACCCCGGTTAAAGTTAACTCGAGCCTCAGCATCACAAAATGGATGCTGCCACCACAGACACAAGTCTGACCCCCTACAGCTGGGAGTCCTTCCAGCGAGGGGAGCTTGGACAAAGGGTTTCCTGTCAGGGGCGGTGCTCGCACCATCCCAGACAGGGTTTTGTGTATCCTGGGTAGGCAGGGCTTTTCAGGAAGGTGACTGCAAGTGGCACCCCGGTGCTCACTACGCATCTGCCGGCTAGAACCAGTTCCAGGGGCACACCAGCCCCTGGCCTGGGGAAAGTCCGGCATGGGAGAGGGGTGTAACCACCCCCCCTTCCTGGTCCCACCCCTAGGGCAGGACCTAGTCGCATACCCACCCCTTTCTTTAGGATAAAGGCAGGAGCGGGGACCCTTCCAAATTAGATCATCTTTGAATAAAGAAACCCCACGTAAGGAACTCTCGACTCTTCTCAAGATTTCTCCCTTGTGACTAAGGAGTAGTCACCCTGCATCCGCAGGCACCATCTAAGAACTCTGTGGTTTGCTGCACGTCTTTCCTCCGGAATCCGACTGACCAGCTCAACGAGACCCGGCTTCCCTGGCCCCTCTGACCTCTACCTACCTCTACAGCTAAGCTGAGAACCGTAGGTGCGACGAGACCTCGAGGGACCGGCCATCATCAGAACTGCACGACTTCTATCCAGCACGACCACCGAGGGATCCTCTGGTGAGTGCTTTGGGGTCTGAGAAGCCCCGACCCTGAGCCGCTCCAGCCCCGAAGTCCAGCTCCCCAGCATCCACGAGATCTGCGTGGGGCCCTTCTGCTTTTTGGCTGCTCACTGCGTTGTCTGGCTACTAGTCCGCTGGCTTGTGGCCTTCCCGACAACGCCCGACGACAACAACGCTGCTGGTCTGGTTGCTCCAGACTGGCCCTTGCTCCCTTCCAAAAGAGGAGCACCCCGGACCCTCCTGGTTCACTCAAGACGCCATTTTAGGTCCACCGCGTGGGCTTGAATTTGCCAAGACTTGTTGCCCCAATCCTGGGTCCAGCGACGTCGACAGCATCAACCATCGTGGGACAGCTCGCACCTCCATCCTGGTCGCCGACAACGCCTCCTGGTCCGTGAGTCTGCAGAGCCCAGCGTCGCCCACTCACCTGGTCGAGGTGACTACCATCCGGTGCCCTCCTGGTGCCATCTGATCACTGGCTAGTGGCTAAGAACTTGGTCCCCTCTGCTTTCAGGTGTCATCCATCTTCGATCCAGGCTTGGATCACTTCGAACAATCTTCACTGGTCGCCTGCCAGCAACTCTTTCTTCAGGCTCCTGGTTCGTCAACGAGGATTCCCGACGTCTGTACATATCCATGCAGCCGCAGCCCCTGGGCTAGGTAACTTCGGCATTTCGGTGCCCCAGCATAGCCTCACTATCCAAGGGTCCAGAGTCACTGTCGTTTTCGACCTACCTTATCGGGTTCGCCCGAGAACACTAACTTTGCTTTTACTAACTCCCATAGACTTTGTCCCGCATCCCGCGTGAGAGTGCACACTCTGCACCCGAGTCCCCTAGGCCTCCTACTAGTAATCTGAAGGTTCAGTAACGTTGTCCTAGCGATTCCAAAGCCTATTAGTCCAGTACTTACCTGCTAGTAATTTCGCATTCCACTTTCATAGTATATGGTTTTTCGTGCCCCTCGGGCATTTGTGTAAATTGTGCAACTTAAAATATTTTCGTAAGAGTTTTGTTGTGTGCTTAGTACCCTGTCCTCATAAAGAGTACAGGGCTGTTGTAATCTAAATAAATACACTGTTTATTTTCATAACACTTGTGTGGTGTCCTTTCACTTGGTGTTCAAGGGGTATATGTGATGGTATAACAGCTGGCTTAACACGCCCTCTAGAGTTTAGCCCGAAGACTGCTCTTGTCCATGCTACTAGGATAGCTGGTCTATCGGTTGACTTACAACCAATCACCATAAGGGTTGTTTGGACTGATACATAGTGATCACTAGAATAGTGAACACTGAATATCAGGCCAACTTCTCACATTGGTGAGCAGCGGTTGGGATTTGAGCTTGCTGTTGTTTTAGCACACGTATCCTAAGAATATCTTTGTGAAAGATCACATAGGTTAAGGTACATATAACTTAGCTTAGAATACTCTGAGTTCTACTGAACCAGCTGTTGTAGTTTAACAAAGCTTAGCACACCTTGACTACAACTCTTAGCAAGGGATCAGTAGGCAAACAAATAGTGTAGGTAGGTGCATCACTCACACCACACTAGAAGCATGTCTAACCACGGAGAGTCTTCAGAGACCCCTCTTGTGGTTGTGGACCCTCCACAGGTCCCTTCCAGATATGCTGCTCTTAGTTTCCAGGAGATGAGACAAGTGTGTACCTCCAGGAAACTAAAACAGGGTTCAAACCCTACCATTCCTTTTCTGATTGGTCTCTTAGAGACTTATGATGCTAGGAGGGCTGCTAACACAGATCCTTCTCATCCAGATGGGAACATGTCTCCCCTAGAGGGAACCCAGGGTGACCCTGACCGACACCTCCAGGCAGCAGACAGTGCTGAGGAGGGAGAGGAAGACGAGTTATCTGGGGATGAGGCAGAAACAGGTCAGGTAGAAGTCAGCAGACTCACTAGGACCAACTTAAGTAGGCACTAGAATGGATTTGGGGGACCCCCAGGGCCACTCTCAGGCAGACTTAACATTGGGAATGGATGAGTTAGATCTCTATCAAGAGGTTCTAATAGATCCATTCGAACCAATGGCTCTCAGGCCTCTTCTCATAGAGGGATGTCCTCCCCTAAGAGAAGGGAGCACAAAGCTAAAATGAGGGAAGCCAATCTGAGGATTGAAAGGGAAGAACTTGCCCTGGCCAAAGAGAGGCTTGCCTTTGCTAGAGAGCAAAAGTTAAGTGGACTAGATTCCACTGGTGGCAGCATTCTCCCAAGAGAGAACAGGAGTTTAGATACTAGACACCTGAGTAATATAGTGCCCCCCTTTAAACAAGGGGATGATATCCACAAATGGATAACTGCTTTGGAGAGGGCTTGCACTGTACAGTGTGTCCCCCAGAGTCAGTGGGCAGCTATCTTGTGGCTCTCCTTTGAATGTAAAGGTAGAGACAAGCTCCTCACTACTAGAGCTGAGGATGCTAATGATTACCAAGTCCTGAAAAATACACTGATAGATGGGTTTGGCCTAACCACTGAGCAGTACAGGTTGCTGGTCAGGGATACCCAGAAAACTCAGTCTCAGGATTGGTCTGACTTTGTAGATTGTGCCACTAAGGCTTTGGAGGGCTGGTTGCTGGGCAGTAAGGTTACTGATTATACAGGATTGTACAATCTGATCATGAGGGAACAGATTTTAAACAATTGTCAGAACCAGTTGTTGCATCAGCACCTTGTTGACTCGGATCTGTCCTCTCCCCAAGAATTGGGAAAGAAGGCAGACAGATGGGTCAGAACAAGGGTTAAGCAGAACCAGGGCCAGAACCAGGGTGGTCAGAAGAAAGCAGACCAGAAGGGTAAAGATACCAACGGCGAACAAAATGACCAGAAGTCTTCGACAGGTCCCCAACAATCCAAAGAGGGTGGGGGTCAGGCTTCCCAGAAGAAGAAGAATCAAGAAGGCCAGTCTAAAAGGTGGTGCCAATACTGTAAAAGTAAAACTCACTGGTGTAGTGAGTGCACCAAGAAAGGAGGGCAAACTCCTGCCACTGCAGCCCCTAAGGCAACTGCACCCCCTAGTACAGCCAGCAGTGGTAGTGCACCTCCCAAGGGATTAGTTGGGTTAACCTTGGGTTCTGAGGGGTATGACAACTTAGTTGGCACACTCACTCAGGCTGTCCTTGTCTGTACAGGGGATGTGGATATATCCCCTAATGTCAGTCCCAATACTTTGGGCAAATACAGACAGACACCTTTGATAAATGGCAAAATGGCTCAGGCCTATAGGGACACTTGTGCCAGTGTCACCATGGTGACACCTAACTTTGTGGACCCTGGACATATCATGCCAGGTACAGATTTCCTGGTGACCAATGCCAGCAACGTCACTACCAGTCATAGTATGGCGATTGTTGCTTTCTCCTGGGGAGGGGTAAATGGCCAAAAGAAGGTTGTAGTTAGTTCAGACCTCCCAGTGGATTGTTTGTTGGGCAATGATTTGGAGTCCTCACAATGGTCAGAAGTGGAGCAGAGGACTCACATGGAGATGTTAGGTTTGCCAGCACATGTGCTTGCTGTGACTAGGTCACAGGCCAGAAGATGCCCCACTGAACAGGTGCTGGATCCTGGAACAATGGACCAGACACTTTCCAAGAAGAAGAGCAGGAGGGTTAAGGCAATGCCTTCCCCCTTGCCCCAGGTTGAGGATCAAGTCTCAGAGCAGGCTGACCTACAGGAACTGAGGAAAACTGAGCCTAAGGAATTTGAACTTGATCAAGTTGAATTTCTGGGCTCAGGGGGGACCCTCCAGAGCAGACCTGGGGAAGGAACAGTTAGCCTGCCCTTCTCTTGAACCCCTCAGACAGCAGGCCGCTGCTGAGGCTGCAGGGAACGCCACAGGTGCCCACAAGGTATACTGGGAAGATGGACTCCTATATTCTGAGGCAAGAGACCCCAAGCCTGGTGCAACCAGGAGGCTGGTCATCCCCTTGTCTCTGAGAGGTTTCCTTCTCACCTTGGCCCAGGAGATTCCCCTTGCAGGTCACTTAGGCCAGAACAAGACTTGGGACAGAATTGTCTCACACTTTCACTGGCCTCACATGAATGAAGATACCAAGGAGTTTTGTCGCTCCTGTGTCACTTGCCAAGCCAGTGGTAAGTCAGGTGGCACCACAAAGGCCCCCCTTATACCAATGCCTGTGGTGGGGGTGCCCTTTGAAAGGGTGGGGATTGACATTGTTGGACCAATGGAACCCCAAACAGCATCAGGGCACAAGTTTATACTGGTGGTGGTGGACCATGCCACCAGGTATCCTGAAGCTATTCCCCTTAGGACCACTACAGCACCTGTTGTGGCAAGAGCCCTAGTTGGAGTGTTCTCCAGAGTGGGCTTCCCTAAGGAGGTTGTCTCTGACAGAGGTGCAAACTTCATGTCAAGCTACTTAACTGCTATGTAGAAGGAATGTGGTGTCAACTACAAGTTCACCACACCCTATCACCCACAATGCAATGGGCTCGTTGAAAGGTTCAACAGGACCCTAAAAGGGATGATCCATGGACTACCTGAAAAGCTCAGGCGTAGATGGGATGTCCTGATACCCTGCCTTTTATTCGCTTATAGAGAGGTCCCACAGAAGGGGGTTGGCTACAGCCCTTTTGAACTTTTGTATGAACATCCTGTAAGAGGACCTCTGTGTTTGGTAAAGGAAGGATGGGAGAGACCTCTCAAAAAGCCTGCAACCAGCATAGTGGACTATGTACTTGGTCTCCGCTCCCGGATGGCTGAGTACATGGAAAAGGCATCTGAAAACCTTAAGGCCAGCGAAGAACTCCAAAAAGCTTGGCATGACCAAAAGGCTGTCCTGACTGTCTATCAGCCTGGGCAGAAGGTGTGGGTGTTGGAGCCAGTGGCCCTAGCAGCACTCAAAGACAAATGGTCTGGGCCCCACACAATTCTTGAGCAAAAGGGAGAGGTCACCTACCTGGTGGACCTTGGAACTCCCAGAAGCCCCCACAGGGTGCTTCATGTGAACAGGCTCAAAGCATATGTCGACAGGAAGGACATGAGCTTGCTCATGGCCATAGATGAGGGACAGGAGGATGAGAGTGATCCTCTCCCAGACCTGCTCACTCAGAATCCTGATGATGGATCAGTAGATGGTGTTGTCTTTTGTGGCAGCCTCTCTGAACATCAACAGAAGGATTGCAAACAAGTTCTTCAATCCTTCAGGCATGTGTTCTCTCTAACACCCAGTCAGACCAATTGGTGTACCCATGAGGTTGACACTGATGACAGCTTGCCAGTTAAGAGTAAAATCTACAGGCAGCCTGATCATGTTAGAGACTGCATCAAAACAGAAGTGCAGAAAATGTTGGAGTTGGGAGCAATGTTCCCTCTAATTATTTTCCTCTGTGTGCGGCAGAGTAAGGTCTCTGTGCGCTGCAACCAAGGCTATGTGCGCCAAGAACCTGACCGCGCTTGTAGACCAGGGCTTTGAGTGGGATGAAAATTCTCGGGGATCTTACAAAGGGGCGTAACCAATGCAATTAAGGGTGTGGCTTCAAAACAATTAAGCTATAAATGAGTGCATCATATAGTATGACAGCCTACTGATATTTTGCTGCTTCTGTCATTGCCTCCCCTCACTCACCCCTTGGATGCGGTTGCATCAGAGAAGCCAGCGCGTGAGCAGCGTTCTGAATGGGCTCCGATCTCACCCCAGAGAGGCCAAAGAGTGAATGTGTGGCTCCATTTGCTCCAGTTATCGAGCTGCCGGCAAAATAAGTGGGGGGATGCCGTCCACCCGCATGGTACCCCGACTCGAGCCCTGGCCAAGACAATTGGCTTTATCAATAGTTGTTTTTTTAATCAAGTTGTATATATTAATGAAAATGCTTCTGCTCTTGTGGTTGGGGTTGTGGCTTAATGATTGAGCTGTCGATTTTGGAGATGGGTTTTTAGTCTCAGGTCAGCCTAAAATCCTGTGATTCTGAGCAAACCAATGAATCTCCCCATGCATACAAAAAAATATATTATAATAAATCATGTAAAGCGCTGCAATACTTTTTCGGTTGAGTTTGCACTATATAAAAACTTGCTGCATTTCTTTTCTCCATGTTGTGTGGTGCAAACAAGACTCAAAACCCCTCCATAAATATACTCCTAAGTATCTCTCATTACTTTTTCACTTGAGGGCTTACTAGCATAAAAAAATTATGTGAGAGACCAGCGAGCACAGCGTCACTGCTCCATGCATCTCCTCAACACAGCTGTGGTACCGGGGGTCCTCAGCAGGGGCGTAGCTAGAGCTTGTGGCACCCGGGGCTATCCCTTAGATTGCCACCCCTTGGGGGGGGGAATGGGGAAAAAGGCCGGTGAGCACTTGAAAGATGTCCGAGAGACACTTAGTATTGCTGCTAATAGTTACCTCGATCATGCAAGTTACATGCACGTACATGAGGGATTTTAATTTTTGCCCCTGAGAAAGTGTGACTTCTAGATGTTAAAATGTCACTCATAATTACAATGAAATTCTGAAAGTGCCACACACAGCAATCTGAAACCTAGGCAGCTATCATGGATGGGCCACAGACTCAGCCACCCACCCCTCTGAATCTGCTGCTGCTCTCCTCTTACCTCACTCGCTCCAAGCTGGGAACAATACTAGCGCATTCTTTGCAAGGTACTTCAGAAAAGCATGCAAATAGTTCAATAATAAAGCCAGACTCTTCTCATCCAGAGGTGTGTAGGCAAGCATTGCACCAATACAAACAGTCTTAAAAGGTGAGGCGCTCTATAGACGCGTGGCATCTGTGCATCTGGATGATCAGCCAGAATTTCTGCATACCGTGGCCTCACAAACTTGTACAGCAGCTGTGTGCCGAGCATCACGTTAAAGTATTCCTTAATTCCAGCAACCACTTTGTTCACTGCATACTCCTTGTTATCTGTGTTGCCTCGCAATTTCTTGTAATTTGCATAATCCTCCAAAATGGCATCAACACTTTTTTTTAGCAGGGAGATAGAAGAGCTGCTTTTGCCTAGTTATCAAGCCCCAGTCATCAACCAGCCACGGTTTGAGTTCCACTGGAGTCTTTACTTTCACTTCAACTCTGTCCATAAACGTTTCCTCATTTTCCACGCTGGGGTCTACACGAGCTCTCTTCTTACGTGGGGGTTGAGGTGCTTCACTCGTACTACTGCCTTCTCCAGCCCCTGGAGTTTTCTGTTTATTTTTCTTTGTTTTTACTTCCACATGTTTCTGCTACGGACCCCCGGCCTTCTTTGGTGCTGCACCTCTCATTTTTCTCTCTGCATACTGCTCCTGATTAGCCTTTTGAAGTCCCTTCTGCTTCTGCAGGTTGGTTTCCACGTAGTTGAGTACTCTGCTCTCTGCCACCCACTCATCCCAGTTCTTATTCCAACCGCTGTAATGTATAATGTATTTCACTTGACTTGTTTCGCCTTTATGGAAACCTTCACACACTTGGCTTCATAAAGGAGAGGTCTGTGGAAACACAAAACGCGCTCCCTTCTCAACTCAAGCAGTGATAAATCTGGAGTCTCCTTACTAAAAAGCCTTGCACTGATGCAACTGTCCTTCAAAAGCAGGCGGTGTGCTTTTTTTATTTACCTTCGGTAAATTTGGGCCTGGGCTCCTGCTTCGGCACCATTTATACTACCTGATGAGTGACATTTCAATGACTATGAGTGACACTCGCCAGCAAGTTTACCTAGACTGATTAAATGATACAAATCACCAAGTGTTAACTGTATCCAATCCTGGTGTGGAGCGTATTTACAACCTGTCTGTACATTAGCTTGTACTGTGCACAACATGAAAATAGCCTAGCGTTTAGAGTTTGAGTCTCTGCCTCGAGCATGCACTCAGCAATGCTACAAAGTGTGCTGATGTCCTATTCATCAATGGCTATCCTTCAATATGTGAGTGACCCATCATGACTATCTGAATGTATCCACATCACATGATTATCAAATTATTGTCAACTTATTATAAACGTATTGTCTTACCATCATCCAGGTATGCATGTCAGTTGCCTGCTGATGAAACCCTGGACATCTTCAGAGGCAGTAGATTGGGCTCCCATAACTAACTAGTTCTGGCCTTGCGCTTTTGGGTTTACCATTGCAGGCAGCGACTTTGAAGTGCAAGGCTGGCTGTAGGCAGGCAGGCAGGCTCAGGCTGCAAGCCAATGTTGGACAGGGCAATTCGGTTTGCCTGTCCGAGAGATGAGGCGTGGACTCCGATGGGGCAGGGTTAGAGATAGGAATGGCGTACTTCACCCCATCATTGCCTGAGCAGCCATGGATGGACTTGGGATGGGACACTCCTAACTTGGTCAAACCACAAAAGGTTTGTGAAATCGCTCCTTGTGTGCTCTGGGGAGCCTGAAAAATCCCTAATGGATTTTAAAATTTCAAGAACCTCCGCTAGAGCTGGAAGCTCACTCAGAGCAGGGCTGGCAAAAATGTCCAAGCCAGCCCTGCTCCTTCCCTTCTTTTGCTCTCTATCTCTATCCATCCATTCTCTGTCTCTCCCCTCTCTCTTCTTCTTCTGATCGCTTATGTCTCTCTCTAGCCACACCATTCTCCCTCCCTCGCACTTTGATCTGTTTTCCCTCTCAGCTCTCTCTCCCTCTTTCCCTCTGTCTCCTAAAAGCCCCTGCTGCGTGAGCTGCCGTTAACCTAGAGGAGCTGGAGACCGGCACGAGCTGCCGGTCCAGGACCGTCAGAGCCTGGCCTGCCATAGACGTTCCCTTAATGTGTGTGGCGTGTTTGTAATGATCCTTTAAGAGTCAGATTTAGTAACAAACAGCATTTCCTAGGCAGTCCTGCTAAGCTAGGGTAAGTCAGAGCGAAAGTTGAAAAAAATTCGATCAACATTTATACATTTCAAAAAGTTATTTTGACATTCAAGAAAAATTAAAAAGTTGAATCTTGAAATGGTACTTAACAGAGCACTATATAACTGTGCACATCTATTTAAAAAAACACACACACACATCCTCGTAGATTTTACCCGATTATTCACCTCTCCATGCGTGGTGGTGTGTTTCATTTCCATTTCTCTGGTCATACAAACTGTGGCTCGAGCTTCAGTGAAAAATATTATCCTCAGAGCCATCATGACGTTTTGGTGGAAAAATCGGACATTTCAAGTGCGATTTATGTTTTGTATAGAATAGATGGCTTTCTTCCTCCATGCCTTGAAAAAATTCACACACACCTTCTGATCTCCAGGGGCTAATGGCACAACAAACAATTCATAATAAACGAGCCCTGCACCGCGCTTTGATCTTGGAGGAGGTCGGTATGCAAACCAAACCCGGGAGCACAGATAATTTGGAACTGTTTATTGCCAGCAAGATACGCCCCTCTCTAACTCCGGACCAGGGCTGGGCACACACTTACTTGAAAAGAAAATGCAACTGCGGCCTGCTCGAGAGCAGCTGCTTTTCACGCGATGCCTTCCGCCTAGCACGCCTCTCCCTGTTGGGTCCGGCCTCCCACATCAGGCTCATTCTCAGTTCAGCAGAGCTCCTTCCCATCATGGACTCACGAAAGTGAAAGCATACCGCGCTACTGTGGGGCCGGCGAATCAATACAGTTTAGATTGTAAAGTTGGCAACTCGGAGCCCAGTCCCCTAAGAAGTCTCCCGTGCAGCGCCGCCTCAAAAATGGTGCCGCCTGGGGCGGACCGCCCCCCTCGCCCCTAGCTACCCCATCGGTCCTCAGTCCCTCTCTCCCCGATGCTCCAGGCCGGTGAACCGGACCTTGCTGCCCTCAAGTGCCATCCCTACTTTACAAATGCCCTCAATCAGCCCGCAGCCTCTCTCTATTCGGAAAAGCCACGCATCAATTCCAAAAGCATTACGTGTGCTTTACACGTCATGCTTTTGGACTTGCTGCATTTCTTTTCTAAATAGAGCGCAGCTGGGTGCTGATTGCGGGCCGTTGTGAAAATATTGCTGTTAATTGCTGCACTCTCATGTGCTGCAATTAACAGCAATATTTTCACAACGGCCCGCAATCAGCACCCAGCTGCGCTCTATTTAGAAAAGAAATGCAGCAAGTCCAAAAGCATGACGTGTAAAGCACACGTAATGCTTTTGGAATTGATGCGTGGCTTTTCCGAATAGAGAGAGGCTGCGGGCTGATTGAGGGCATTTCTAAGGCCTCAGGCAACCAGTAAATTGCCGTTTTTCGCCGCTCGCGTTGTGAAAGCGGGCGGCGGCCAGAACGTGTGCGCGCTTCACAAGAGGCACTGCGCGCTCTGTGCCTTAAAGGTGCGCGGGCGCCCAGCCGCGCGGGTTAGAGGGAACACTGGTTGGGAGTCATTGAACCCTCAGATAGCCCTTGGGCTAGTCCCGTAGTTCTAGTGCCAAAGCCTCACACCCAGGGTGGTAAGAAAGAGATGAGGTTTTGCATAGACTACAGAGGTCTCAATGCAGTCACTAAGACTGATGCCCACCCAATACCAAGGGCAGATAAACTTATAGATAGATTGGCTTCTGCCAACTACTTAAGTACTTTTGACCTGACAGCTGGGTATTGGCAAATCAGGTTAGCTGAGGATGCCAAGCCCAAGACAGCATTTTCAACCCCTGGTGGACATTATCAATTTGTGGTAATGCCCTTTGGTCTGAAAAATGCACCTGCCACCTTCCAAAGGCTGGTGAATCATGTTCTCACTGGGCTGGATGACTTCTGTGCAGCGTATCTTGATGATATAGCTGTCTTTAGCTCCACCTGGGAGGATCACCTGGTCCACCTTAGGAAAGTGTTAGAGGCACTGCAAGCAGCAGGTCTCACTATCAAGGCCACAAAGTACCTGATAGGGCAGACACAGGTTGCATACCTGGGCCACCTTGTAGGTGGAGGCCAAGTTCAGCCACTGGAGAGCAAGATACAGTCAATCAGGGACTGGGCTCCTCCAACCACCCAGACTCAGGTTCGAGCTTTCTTGGGCCTGACTGGTTACTACAGAAAGTTTGTCAGGAATTATGGATCAATTGTGACTCCACTTAATGAACTGACAAGTAAGAAAATGCCAAAGAAAGTTCAGTGGACAGCGAGCTGTCAAAAAGCATTCGATGACCTAAAGCAGGCCATGTGCACAGCACCTATCCTCAAGAGTCCAGACTACTCCAAACCATTCATTGTCCAAACAGATGCTTCTGAGTTGGGTGTGGGAGCTGTTCTATCTCAACTGAATTTTGATGGTAATGACCAGCTCATTGCTTTTATAAGCAGAAGGCTGACCCCCAGAGAGAAAAATTGGTCAGCTATTGAGAGGGAGGCCTTTGCTGTGGTTTGGGCCCTGAAGAAACTGAGGCCATACTTGTTTGGCACTCATTTCAAGATTCAGACCGACCATAAGCCCCTCTTATGGCTAAATCAGATGAAGGGTGAAATCCCCAAACTGCTTAGGTGGTCCATTTCCCTACAGGGGATGGATTTTACAGTGGAGCATAGACCTGGCACTGATCATGGCAGTGCAGATGGGCTCTCCAGGTATTTCCACTTAGAGCAAGAAGACTCACCTGGTCAAGGTTAGTTTATTGTCCCAAAGTTTGGGGGGGGGGGCATGTAGGAGAGTAGGGTCTGCAATCCTATGATCACCCAGATTTTTTGTTTTTGTTTCACTGGTTTACGACTTTCTCTGGCTGTGGGCCTGCTAATCAGACCCACAGCCTAGCTGTTCTCTCACTAAATTACAACGTGTACCTTAGGTGCATTTACCAATTGGTACTGGGCCACCTTATCAGACCCTGTAACTCAGGGCATATGTGTACCCAGGGCCTACCAGGGGCTGAAGCATGTATTATGCCACCCCTGGCTGGCCATCTAAATCTGACACAACTGGCTGCACGACAGCTGGGGCAAGGTGGTGTAATCACCCTTTGCTTTAGATATAGTATATGTGAGAAGTTGGCCTGGTATATAATGCTCACTAGTTCTAGTGATCACTTTGTACCATGCCAAGCAACCCTTATGATGATGGTTGTAATTCAACCTTGTAGACCAGTTATCCTAGTGGTAACGTGGACAAAGCAGTCTTAGGCTAAACTCTGAAAGGCATGTGAAGCCAGCTGTTATACCATACACAACCCCCTTGAATACCAAATGAAAGGGACACCACACAGATATATATTGAAAATATATATTGATTTATTAACTATTAAAATCCCCTGGACTCTTTATGAGCACAGAAGCACAAGCGTTAAATCACAAGACAGTTTAAAATACACAAAAGTTGCACAATATGGATGAGCCCTAGGGGCCACCTAAACCATATACTAAATAAGTGGTATAAGGGATACCAGGAGGAAAGTGAAGAGGCCTAGGGCCTTGGGAATCGCTGGAGCTATTCGAGACTGGAGTTAACTAAGTCGGGAAAGGCCCACGGGACTCGGGTGCAGTGTCCAAAGTGCACGCACTTCTCAATACAAAGTCTATGGTGCGTAAAAAGCACAAAGTTAGAAAGTTAGGAACCTTCCGAGTGACCTACGGAGCTGAAACTAAAAACACAGGCCCTTGGGATGTGTACCAGTGCAGGAGCACCGGCGGAGCTGAGTTACCTCACCCACAGGAAGCGGGTGCACAGGGTCGAAGATGTGTCGGGTTTCGTCACGCTGGTCGATGGTGCTTGGAGCAGGAGATGCTGCAGGCGGCTCGATGAGAAGAGTTCCGGTGGATCCAAGGGTGGATCTGTAGATGTGAAGACCTGAAAGCAGAGGGGACAGTGTTCAAAGTCACTAGCCAGTGACTGCCGTGGAACCAGAGTGGAACCAGGTGATGTCGGGTGCAAACAGGCGTTGTCGGGTAGCTTCTTTCTGCAGCCACGTGGATACCCGGGGTCGAGGACGTCCAGGAGTCGGTCACGAGCTGTCCCACGTAGGCTTCTCGCTGTTGGCGGTGTCGGCGACCTGATCGGAGCAAACAGGCCTTGGCAAATGCAAGCCACGCAGAAGTTGAAAGATGCTGTTCACTCGGACCAGCAAGGTCAGAGCGGGTGCTCCTTTTCACAGGAGCTTGGGTAGGTCTGGAGCAACCAGACCTGCTGTTTAAATCTTCGGGTTCGTCGCCAAGATGGCCGCTGGCCGCGTGGCTAGTGGCCGGGATGGCGCGTCGAGTGGCACAATGCAAAAGGGCCCCACGCAGATCGTGGAGATGCTGGAGGGCTGATCTTCGGTGCAAGGGCTGCTCGGTGGTGGGGGTTCTCAATCCCCAAAGCACAACGTCGAGGATGCCTCAGAAGCTGCGCAGTCAGCTTTTCGGGTGTCTTTCAAGAGGTCCGGTCCCACGTCACTCTGTGCCTCCACGGGTCCCTTCTTTGCAGGGACTGTGGATCGGGCTCTGAGAGGTCTGGGAATCTGGTTCTTGTCGGGCTCTGGGCTCGGGCTCCGGCGGGAGGCGGCGGCAAAGCAGACGTCGAGTTGCTGGTTGGTACCTGTGTTCACAGGGTGGTCACTCCTTGGCCACAAGGGAGATTCTTCTTCAGTCTTCTGTGCAGCAGAATGTCGAAGTCCAGTCTTCTTCTTAGTTTTAAGTTGATTTCGGGATGATCTGCTGTGCAATGGCACTGCTCCCCCTCTTATTCCAATCTAGGGGGTGGATCACCTACTAGGTCCCTCCTCTGGGAGGAACCAGGAAGGGGGGCGGTTACACCCCCTTTCCTTTGTCCAGCTCCGCGCCAGGACTGGGGCTGGAAGGCCCCAGAACCGGTTTGGGCTGGCCTATGCACGGGGACACCTTGTGTGCCCCGGGCATGTCTGATTCTATTCAGCCCTGTCCTACCCAATACACAAAATCCTGTCTGGGGTGGTGCTCGCACCTCCCAAGGCAGGAAACCCTTTGTCCAGGCCACCATCTGCCGAGTTTCGGTCAGCAGCAGGAGGCCAGACTTGTGTCTGTGGTGGCAGCATCCATTTTGTGATGCTGAGGCTCTGTTTAACTTTAACCGGGGTTAAGGCTACACACATGTCGTGTCCCTCTAGAAGGGTGGAATGCTATCCCCGTCGCCAGAACTGGCGAGGGGATAGTATTCCAATTCGTATGACACCTTACTCGACATGTTTTGATAAAGCCAAACCAAAGATAGCATTTAACCGCGAGGATTATAATGCACTTAAGAGTATATGGTATGGCAATATCCCGGAACAGCTTAGGGAGTGGTTCCCGACAGCTGCAGACAGGCTCAGCTCATGCTAGAGCACCATCTCACATATTTCCAAGCACTCTGCCTCCAGGATTGATGAGGCCTTCCATAGGAGTGGCTGATAGGAACATATGTGTCCAGTTTAGGGTTAGGCACAGACATACTGTACCTAAGTAAGAGGTGGTTACACCGACTTACCCCAGCTGAGTGATCAGCCAGTTGTGTCACAGATGGAGGCCAGGCCAGGGGTGGCACAATACGTGCTGCAGCCCCTGGTAGGCCTTGGATACACCTATGCCCTGGGCACCTAGGGTGCACTATTACAGGGGCTCATAAGGTGAACCAGTTCCAATTCGTAATACACCTAAAGTGCATTGGCATCAATTTAGAGAGAGAACAGCAGGCTGTGGGTCTGATTAGCAGGCCCACAGCCACATTAAGTCAGAAACCAGTGAAGCAAAAAGCAAAAATTTGGGGTGACCATAGGATAGCAGACCCTACTCTCCTACATAACCCCCCCCCAAACGCAGGGACATTAGACTAACCTTGACCAGTTGTGTCTTCATGTTCTAAGTGGAAGTACCTGGAGAGACCATCTGCGTTGCCATGGTCAGTCCCTGGGCGGTGCTCCACTGTAAAGTCCATCCCCTGTAGGGAAATGGACCACCTGAGTAGTTTGGGGTTTTCACCCTTCATCTGATTAAGCCATAGGAGGGGCTTATGGTCGGTCTGAATCTTGAAGTGAGTGCCAAATAAGTATGGTCTCAGCTTCTTCAGGGCCCACACCACAGCAAAGGCCTCCCTCTCTATAGCTGACCAACGTTTCTCTCTGGGGGTCAGCCTTCTGCTAATGAAAGCAATGGGCTGGTCCTGGCCATCTACATTAAGCTGTGAAAGCACTGCTCCCACTCCCAACTCAGAAGCAT
Source organism: Lissotriton vulgaris (assembly GCF_964263255.1). NCBI lineage: Eukaryota > Metazoa > Chordata > Amphibia > Caudata > Salamandridae > Lissotriton > Lissotriton vulgaris. The sequence goes on from NW_028243747.1 coordinate 65,261, forward strand.
CTGTTTGGACAATGAACTCTCTTGAGTAGTCAGGACTCTTCAGGATAGGTGCAGAGCACATGGCCTTCTTCAGGTCATCAAATGCCTTTTGACAGATTTCTGTCCACTGAACCTTTTTGGGCATCTTCTTGGATGTCAGATCATTAAGGGGAGTCACAATGGACCCATAGTTCTTAACAAACTTCCTGTAGTACCCAGTCAGGCCCAAGAAAGCTCTGACCTGAGTCTGGGTAGTTGGAGGGGACCAGTCCTTGATGGTCTGGATCTTACTCTCCAGTGGTTGAACTTGGCCTCCACCTACAAGGTGGCCCAGGTATACAACCTTGCTCTGCCCTATCTGGCACTTTGTTGCCTTGATAGTGAGGCCTGCCTTCTGCAGAGCCTCAAGCACTTCCTTCAGGTGGATCAGGTGATCCTCCCAGGTGGAGCTAAAGACAGCAATATCGTCCAGATAAGCTGCACAAAAGTCATCCAACCCAGTGAGGACTTGGTTCACCAACCTTTGGAAGGTGGCAGGTGCATTTTTCAAACCAAAGGGCATCACCACAAACTGATAATGCCCACTAGGGGTAGAAAATGCTGTCTTGGCTTTAGACTCCTCAGCTAACCTGATTTGCCAGTAGCCAGCTGTTAAGTCAAATGTGCTCAAATATTTGGCAGAAGCCAACTTGTCAATGAGCTCATCTGCCCTTGGAATAGGGTGTGCATCTGTCCTGGTGACAGCATTGAGTCCTCTGTAATCCACACAGAACCTCATCTCTCTCTTGCCATCTTTGGTGTGAGGTTTGGGGACCAGAACCACTGGGCTAGCCCAGGGGCTCTCTGAAGGCTCAATGACACCTAATTCCAGCATCTTTTGCACCTCAGTCTTTATACAGTCCCTGACGTGGTCAGGTTGCCTGTAAATCTTGCTCTTTACAGGAAGACTGTCACCAGTGTCCACCACATGGGTACACCAGTTAGTCTGACTGGGGGTCAAGGAGAACATATGCCTGTATGCCTGTAGAACTTGTCTGCAGTCATGTTGCTGATGTTCAGTGAGGCTGCCACCTAAGGCCACACCATCAACTGAGCCATCCTCAGGGTTCTGAGTGAGCAGGTCTGGGAGAGGGTCACTCTCTTCCTCCTGTCCCTCATCTGTAGCCATGAGCAAGCCCATGTCTGCCCTGCTGACATATGCCTTCAATCTGTTCACATGGAGCACCCTGTGGGGGCTCCTGGGAGTTCCTAGGTCCACCAAGTAGGTAACCTCTCCCTTCTTTTCCAGAATTGTATGGGGTCCAGACCATTTGTCTTGGAGTGCTGCTGGGGCCACTGGCTCCAACACCCATACCTTCTGTCCAGGCTGAAATTCAACAAGGACAGCCTTTTGGTCATGCCAAGCTTTTTGTAATTCTTGGCTAGCCTCAAGGTTTTTGGATGCCTTTTCCATGTACTCTGCCATCCTGGAGCGGAGACCAAGTACATAGTCCACTATGTCCTGTTTAGGCTTTTTGAGAGGTAACTCCCATCCTTCCTTCACAAGACACAGGGGTCCTCTTACAGGGTGCCCAAACAACAATTCAAAGGGGCTGAATCCAACCCCCTTTTGAGGGACCTCTCTGTAAGCGAACAAAAGGCAGGGCAGAAGGATGTCCCATCTTCGCCTGAGCTTTTCAGGTAATCCTTTAATCATGCCCTTTAGGGTCTTGTTAAATCTCTCAACAAGCCCATTGCATTGTGGGTGATAAGGAGTGGTGAACTTGTAGTTTACACCACATTCCTTCCACATAGCTGTCAAATATCCAGACATGAAGTTGGTACCTCTATCTGATATTACCTCCTTAGGAAACCCCACTCTGGAGAAAACTCCAAGTAAGGCCCTGGCCACAACAGGAGCTGTTGTGGTCCTAAGGGGAATTGCCTCTGGGTACCTGGTGGCATGATCCACTACCACCAGTATGAATCTGTGCCCAGATGCTGTAGGGGGATCCATTGGACCAACAATATCAATCCCCACTCTCTCAAAGGGAACCCCCACCACAGGTAGTGGTATCAGAGGGGCCTTTGTTGTTCCACCTGCTTTACCACTGGCTTGGCAGGTTTCACAGGAGCGACAAAACTCCTTGGTGTCTTCAGACATGTGAGGCCAGTGAAAGTGAGGGACAAGCCTGTCCCAAGTCTTGTTCTGGCCTAGGTGTCCTGCTAAAGGAATATCATGGGCCAAGGTGAGTAGGAAGCCCCTAAATTGCAGAGGTATAACCAACCTCCTGGTAGCACCAGGCTTGGGGTCTCTAGCCTCTGAATAAAGGAGTCCATCGTCCCAATATACTTTATGGGCACCTTGAGCATTCCCAGCAGCCTCAGCAGCAGCCTGCTGTCTGAGGGGTTCAAGAGAAGGACAGGTTAACTGAGCCTGCCCCAAGTCTGCCCTAGAAGGTCCCCCTGTCCCCAGAAACTCAACCTGATCAGGTTCAAGTTCTTCAGGGACAGTTCCTTCAGGGGTCTCTAGATCAGTTTCCTGTGAAGCCTGATCCTCACTTGTAGGCAGTTGGGAAGGCACAGCCTTAACCCTCCTGTTCTTCTTCTTGGGAGGTACTTGGTCCATTGTTCCAGGATCCAAGACCTGAGGTTCAGAGAGGCACTTTTTGGCCTGTGACCTGGTCACAGCAAGGACATGTGATGATATCCCTAACATCTCTGCATGAGTCCTGTACTCAACTTCTGACCATAGAGAGTTCTCCAGGTCATTGCCCAACAAACATTCTACTGGGAGATCAGCACTAACCACAACTTTCTTTAGGCCAGTTACCCCTCCCCAGGAAAAGTTAACAAGTGCCACACTATGTGTAGTAGTGACATTGCTGGCATTGGTCACCAGGTAATCATCGCCTGGCATGTACTGTCCAGGGTCCACAAAGTTAGGTGTCACCATAGTGACACTGGCACATGTGTCCCTGTAAGCTTGAGCCACTTTGTTGTTAATCAAAGGTGTCTGTCTGTATTTGCCCAGGTTACTGGGACTTATGTCAGGGGTCAAATCTATGTCCCCTTCACAAACCAGAACAGCCTGTGTAAGGGTTCTGACTAGGTCAGAATCTCCTTCAGTTCCCAAAGTGATTCCCACTAAACCCTTGGCTTGAGGACCAACACTGCTAACTGTACTAGTGGGTGCAGGTGCCTTAGGGGCTGCAGTGCTGGTGGCTCCACCCTTTTTACACTCACTTGTCCAGTGAGAGGTGTTCTTACAAGTTTTACACCAGGGTTTCTTCTGACCTTCTTTCTTCTTCTTCTTGGAAGTTTGGGACCCACCCTCTGTCTCAGTTTGGGGCCCTGTTGAAGACTTCTGGTCTTTAGCTTTCTGCTCCCCACCCTTCTGGTCTGTTTTCTTCTGGTCACCACCCTGGTTCTGGTTCTGGTTCTTTTGCTTAACTCTGGTTCTTACCCATTTATCTGCCCTCTTTCCCAATTCTTGGGGAGAGGTCAAATCTGAGTCAACCAAATGTTGATGCAACTGCTGGTTCTGACAATTATTTAAAATTTGTTCTCTCATCAGCAAATTGTACAATCCTTCATAGTCTGTAACCTTGCTTCCCAGCAACCATCCCTCCAGAGCCTTAGTGGCACACTCAACAAATTCAGACCAGTCCTGAGTCTGTGTCTTCTGGGTATCTCTGAACATTAACCTGTACTGTTCAGTGGTTAAGCCTAACCCATCAATCAGAGCACTCTTCAGGACCAGGTAGTTTCTAGAATCCCCATCACTAACTGTGAGGAGTCTGTCTCGGCCTCTACCTTCAAAGGAGAGCCACAAGATTGCTGCCCACTGCTCCTGAGGGATCTGCTGTACTCTGCAGGCTCTCTCCATTGCAGTAATCCATTTATGGATGTCATCCCCAGCTTTGTAGGGGGGCACAATCTTACTCAGGTTTCTATTATCAAAAGACCTGTCTTTATCCTTGTGGATATTGCTGCCACCAGTGGGTTCTATTACCCCACTCTCTCTAGGCTGTCTTGCTCTAGCAAGTTTCTCCTTAGCCAGGGCAACCTCTAACTCTTGCCTCTGGATCCTAAGCTCAGCCTCTCTCATCTTGGCCTCATGTTCCCTTCTCTGAGGGCTAGTCATCTCCTTTCTGGAGTGACCATGAGAGCCTCTAGAGACATGGGAGGTGTTGGATTCACCTGAGTGATGCCTTCTCCTCCTATGGCCCTGGTTAAGTCCACCTGGGGGTCTGAATGGGTTGTTACCTGATTCATTCCCAAGTTGACTTAAGTTAGCCTGGTTCAGTCTACTGACCAGCACCTGACTATCTCTGTCATCATCTGACTCACTGCTTTCCACCTCCTCCTCCTCTTCTTCTTCTTCCTCTTCATCTACCTGAGGAGCTCCAGTGGTGGAGGCTTCCTCATCTACTAGGATGATAGGGGTAGGGGTGTCTACAGTGTCATCCTCTGAAGGATGGCCTCCTTCAGCATTCCCTGTGGGGTTTGCTTTAGAGGTCTTTAGAGCCTCAGACTGATCCAAGAGCTCTCTTAGGTGGTCTGTAGTAGGGGTAGGCCCTGTCTTCAGACCCCTTAAGACACAAAGCTGTCTTAATTCCTTAAAGGGAAAAATAGCAAACTGGGATGGTGCCCTTGGAGGGTCACTCTCAACAGGAGTAAGTCCACTGGACCCCTCTGTTCCAGACATTGCTCTAGTGTGGGTGGATGTGTTGCAATCTACCTACACTGGTGTTTACCTACTAAACCTATCTAGTAGTTGTAGCTAGGGTGTGCTACTCCCTTTGCTCTACAACAACTAAGTTCAGTAGAACTTAAGTATACTAGTCTTGTTTTATATGTACCTAGCAGGTACCTGTGTGATCTTTCAGATGATAATCTCAAAGATTGTAATGGTAAAACAACAGCAAGCTCAGATCCCAATCCGCTGCTCACCAATGTGAGAAGTTGGCCTGGTATATAATGCTCACTAGTTCTAGTGATCACTTTGTACCATGCCAAGCAACCCTTATGATGATGGTTGTAATTCAACCTTGTAGACCAGTTATCCTAGTGGTAACGTGGACAAAGCAGTCTTAGGCTAAACTCTGAAAGGCATGTGAAGCCAGCTGTTATACCATACACAACCCCCTTGAATACCAAATGAAAGGGACACCACACAGATATATATTGAAAATATATATTGATTTATTAACTATTAAAATCCCCTGGACTCTTTATGAGCACAGAAGCACAAGCGTTAAATCACAAGACAGTTTAAAATACACAAAAGTTGCACAATATGGATGAGCCCTAGGGGCCACCTAAACCATATACTAAATAAGTGGTATAAGGGATACCAGGAGGAAAGTGAAGAGGCCTAGGGCCTTGGGAATCGCTGGAGCTATTCGAGACTGGAGTTAACTAAGTCGGGAAAGGCCCACGGGACTCGGGTGCAGTGTCCAAAGTGCACGCACTTCTCAATACAAAGTCTATGGTGCGTAAAAAGCACAAAGTTAGAAAGTTAGGAACCTTCCGAGTGACCTACGGAGCTGAAACTAAAAACACAGGCCCTTGGGATGTGTACCAGTGCAGGAGCACCGGCGGAGCTGAGTTACCTCACCCACAGGAAGCGGGTGCACAGGGTCGAAGATGTGTCGGGTTTCGTCACGCTGGTCGATGGTGCTTGGAGCAGGAGATGCTGCAGGCGGCTCGATGAGAAGAGTTCCGGTGGATCCAAGGGTGGATCTGTAGATGTGAAGACCTGAAAGCAGAGGGGACAGTGTTCAAAGTCACTAGCCAGTGACTGCCGTGGAACCAGAGTGGAACCAGGTGATGTCGGGTGCAAACAGGCGTTGTCGGGTAGCTTCTTTCTGCAGCCACGTGGATACCCGGGGTCGAGGACGTCCAGGAGTCGGTCACGAGCTGTCCCACGTAGGCTTCTCGCTGTTGGCGGTGTCGGCGACCTGATCGGAGCAAACAGGCCTTGGCAAATGCAAGCCACGCAGAAGTTGAAAGATGCTGTTCACTCGGACCAGCAAGGTCAGAGCGGGTGCTCCTTTTCACAGGAGCTTGGGTAGGTCTGGAGCAACCAGACCTGCTGTTTAAATCTTCGGGTTCGTCGCCAAGATGGCCGCTGGCCGCGTGGCTAGTGGCCGGGATGGCGCGTCGAGTGGCACAATGCAAAAGGGCCCCACGCAGATCGTGGAGATGCTGGAGGGCTGATCTTCGGTGCAAGGGCTGCTCGGTGGTGGGGGTTCTCAATCCCCAAAGCACAACGTCGAGGATGCCTCAGAAGCTGCGCAGTCAGCTTTTCGGGTGTCTTTCAAGAGGTCCGGTCCCACGTCACTCTGTGCCTCCACGGGTCCCTTCTTTGCAGGGACTGTGGATCGGGCTCTGAGAGGTCTGGGAATCTGGTTCTTGTCGGGCTCTGGGCTCGGGCTCCGGCGGGAGGCGGCGGCAAAGCAGACGTCGAGTTGCTGGTTGGTACCTGTGTTCACAGGGTGGTCACTCCTTGGCCACAAGGGAGATTCTTCTTCAGTCTTCTGTGCAGCAGAATGTCGAAGTCCAGTCTTCTTCTTAGTTTTAAGTTGATTTCGGGATGATCTGCTGTGCAATGGCACTGCTCCCCCTCTTATTCCAATCTAGGGGGTGGATCACCTACTAGGTCCCTCCTCTGGGAGGAACCAGGAAGGGGGGCGGTTACACCCCCTTTCCTTTGTCCAGCTCCGCGCCAGGACTGGGGCTGGAAGGCCCCAGAACCGGTTTGGGCTGGCCTATGCACGGGGACACCTTGTGTGCCCCGGGCATGTCTGATTCTATTCAGCCCTGTCCTACCCAATACACAAAATCCTGTCTGGGGTGGTGCTCGCACCTCCCAAGGCAGGAAACCCTTTGTCCAGGCCACCATCTGCCGAGTTTCGGTCAGCAGCAGGAGGCCAGACTTGTGTCTGTGGTGGCAGCATCCATTTTGTGATGCTGAGGCTCTGTTTAACTTTAACCGGGGTTAAGGCTACACACATGTCGTGTCCCTCTAGAAGGGTGGAATGCTATCCCCGTCGCCAGAACTGGCGAGGGGATAGTATTCCAATTCGTATGACACCTTACTCGACATGTTTTGATAAAGCCAAACCAAAGATAGCATTTAACCGCGAGGATTATAATGCACTTAAGAGTATATGGTATGGCAATATCCCGGAACAGCTTAGGGAGTGGTTCCCGACAGCTGCAGACAGGCTCAGCTCATGCTAGAGCACCATCTCACATATTTCCAAGCACTCTGCCTCCAGGATTGATGAGGCCTTCCATAGGAGTGGCTGATAGGAACATATGTGTCCAGTTTAGGGTTAGGCACAGACATACTGTACCTAAGTAAGAGGTGGTTACACCGACTTACCCCAGCTGAGTGATCAGCCAGTTGTGTCACAGATGGAGGCCAGGCCAGGGGTGGCACAATACGTGCTGCAGCCCCTGGTAGGCCTTGGATACACCTATGCCCTGGGCACCTAGGGTGCACTATTACAGGGGCTCATAAGGTGAACCAGTTCCAATTCGTAATACACCTAAAGTGCATTGGCATCAATTTAGAGAGAGAACAGCAGGCTGTGGGTCTGATTAGCAGGCCCACAGCCACATTAAGTCAGAAACCAGTGAAGCAAAAAGCAAAAATTTGGGGTGACCATAGGATAGCAGACCCTACTCTCCTACAGTATACCTATATCTAACCCTAAAAATGGACACACAGATTCCTATCAGTCACTCCTATGGCAGGCCTTGACAATCCTGAAAGCATAGTGCTTGGAATTGTGTGAGATGGTGCTCTGGCATGAGCTGAGCACGTTTGCAGCTTGCGGAACCAAGTCCTAATAGCTGTTCCATGATAACGCGTACCATATACTCTTAAGTGCATTATAATCCTCGCGGTTAAATGCTATCTTTGGTATCGCTTTATCAAAACATGTCAAGTAAGGTGTCATACGAATTGGAATACTAACCCCTCGCCAATTCTGGCGACGGGGTTAGCATTCCACCCTTCTAGAGGGACACGACATGTATGTAACTGTGAACCCCGGTTAAAGTTAACTCGAGCCTCAGCATCACAAAATGGATGCTGCCACCACAGACACGAGTCTGACCCCCTACAGCTGGGAGTCCTTCCAGCGAGGGGAGCTTGGACAAAGGGTTTCCTGTCAGGGGTGGTGCTCGCACCATCTCAGACAGGGTTTTGTGTATCCTGGGTAGGCAGGGCTTTTCAGGAAGGTGACTGCAAGTGGCACCCCGGTGCTCACTACGCATCTGCCGGCTAGAACCAGTTCCAGGGGCACACCAGCTCCTGGCCTGGGGAAAGTCCGGCATGGGAGAGGGGTGTAACCACCCCCCTTCCTGGTCCCACCCCTAGGGCAGGACCTAGTTGCGTACCCACCCCTTTCTTTAGGATAAAGGCAGGAGCGGGGACCCTTCCAAATTAGATCATCTTTGAATCAAGAAACTACTTTCCACGAAAGGAACTCTCAACTCTTCTCAAGATTTCTCCCTTGTGACTAAGGAGTAGTCACCCTGCATCCGCAGGCACCATCTAAGAACTCTGCGGTTTGCTGCACGTCCTTCCTCCGGAATCAGACTGACCAGCTCGACGAGGCCCGGCTTCCCTGGCACCTCTGACCTCTACAGCTAAGCTGAGAACCGTAGGTGCGACGAGACCTCGAGGGACCGGCCATCATCAGAACTGCACGACTTCTATCCAGCACGACCACCGAGGGATCCTCTGGTGAGTGCTTTGGGGTCCGAGAAGCCCCGACCCTGAGCAGCTCCAGCCCCGAAGTCCAGCCCCCCAGCATCCACGAGATCTGCGTGGGGCCCTTCTGCTTTTTGGCTGCTCACCGCATTGTCTGGCTACTAGCCCGCTGGCTTGTGGCCTTCCGGACGACGCCCGACGACAACAACGCTGCTGGTCTGGTTGCTCCAGACTGGCCCTTGCTCCCTTCCAAAAGAGGAGCACCCCGGACCCTCCTGGTCCACTCAAGACGCCATTTTAGGTCCACCGCGTGGGCTTGAATTTGCCAAGACTTGTTGCCCCAATCCTGGGTCCAGCGACGTCGACAGCATCAACCATCGTGGGACAGCTCGCACCTCCATCCTGGTCGCCGACAACACCTCCTGGTCCGTGAGACTGCAGAGCCCAGCGTCGCCCACTCACCTGGTCGAGGTGACTACCATCCGGTGCCCTCCTGGTGCCATCTGATCACTGGCTAGTGGTTAAGAACTTGGTCCCCTCTGCTTTCAGGTGTCATCCATCTTCGATCCAGGCTTGGATCACTTCGAACAATCTTCACTGGTCGCCTTCCAGCAACTCTTTCTTCAGGCTCCTGGTTCGTCAACGAGGATTCCCGACGTCTCTACAGACCTATGCAGCCGCAGCCCCTGGGCTAGGTAACTTCGGCATTTCGGTGCCCTAGCATAGCCTCACTATCCAAGGGTCCAGAGTCACTGTCGTTTTCGACCTACCTTATCGGGTTCGCCCGAGATCACTAACTTTGCTTGTACTAACTCCCATAGACTTTGTCCCGCATCCCGCGTGAGAGTGCACACTCTGCACCCGAGTCCCCTAGGCCTCCTACTAGTAATCTGAAGGTTCAGTAATGTTGTCCTAGCGATTCCAAAGCCTATTAGTCCAGTACTTACCTGCTAGTAATTTCGCATTCCACTTTCATAGTATATGGTTTTTCGTGCCCCTCGGGCATTTGTGTAAATTGTGCAACTTAAAGTATTTTCGGAAGAGTTTTGTTGTGTGCTTAGTACCCTGTCCTCATAAAGAGTACAGGGCTGTTGTGATCTAAATAAATACACTGTTTATTTTCATAACACTTGTGTGGTGTCCTTTCACTTGGTGTTCAAGGGGTATATGTGATGGTATAACAGCTGGCTTAACACGCCCTCTAGAGTTTAGCCCGAAGACTGCTCTTGTCCATGCTACTAGGATAGCTGGTCTATCGGTTGACTTACAACCAATCACCATAAGGGTTGTTTGGACTGATACATAGTGATCACTAGAATAGTGAACACTGAATATCAGGCCAACTTCTCACAGGCTCCCATACTGCGTGAGGTCTATGAGGATGCACTGGAGGTAGGGCGTTTCCCCCCTTCCATGAGAGAGGCGATCATCGTCTCCCTATTAAAACCAGGGAAAACACCGCGCCACTGTGATTCGTATAGACCCCTGTCACTGCTCAATTGTGATGTTAAAATATTAGCTACGCTCATAGCTAATTGTCTCAGTCTACTCATGGAACATTTAATACTGCCTGACCAGTCGGGATTTGTGCCCGGGCGTGCAACATCCCATAACTTGCGGACCATATTCACAATATTGAATAACGTTTCTTCGGAGTTACCTATGGCAGCAGTTTTCCTGGATGCCACAAAGGCTTTTGACTCCATTGAGTAGGACTATTTGTTTGGTTTGATGTCCCGAATGAGGTTCCTCCCCTTTTCCTTTCCTGGATATGTTTGTTGTATTGCTCACCTACAGCTAGAATAGTGATTAATGGCAAAACTTCTGAGGGTTTTTCAATAACGAGAGGTTCGAGGCAGGGTTGCCCCCTGTCCCCCCTGTTGTTCGCGATCGCGCGGAACCACTGGCGGCTAAATTGCGTCAGCACCACCGTGACAGAGCATTGCAATGCAGCATGAGGCAGATATTGGTTTCCCTCTATGCGGACGACATTACACTCTGCATACGAAACCCCCAACAGAACTTAAATATTATCCTTCGAGAATTTATAGTGTTTGGATTGCTTTGAGGGGTCCAGATAAACTGGGGTAAGTAGAGCATCTTTCCCCTTACTGATACAATGAGTCGCTTTCCCTTGGACTATCCGATGGCATGGTGCGACGATGAACTGAAATATTTAGGCATCCGTGTGACGAGGGATAGAGATGAATTGATGCGCCTTAATTACGGGACCGCTTTGGTTCGAATTGCGGATAATATATCAAAATGGATTACCCTCCATCTCTCCATGGCGGGCGTGTCTCTTTCATAAAGATGGTTATATTATTTCAACTATTGTATATGTTTCTTAATATACCCTTTCACCCGGGGTCATTTTTTTTTAAACAGTTGCGGTCAGAACTAACGCGATTAGTGTGGGGGGGGTAAAACCGCGAGATTACGGTGGGATGTATTGACGAGGCCTTATTCTCAGGGTTAATTTGGTGTACCTAATTTTGAATTAAACTATTACAGCCCACAGGCGCATTATGCCCATTTTTGGGTGCATCAACCACGTTATATGCCCCTGGTGGCGGCGGAGCATTGGCTCACTCTTCCCGTCCCCATTGAGGCGGCGGTGTACATTCCGACCCTCATGCGGGATAAGACGCCGACCACGGTGAGTTGCACGGTGGCGGCCTGGGCACATGTGAGTAAGATGTTGGATGCGCCTATGATTTACTCGCCATTGTTACCGCTGGTATATCATCACGCCATGCCTCTTCTTCAGGAGACACTTTTCCACAAGTTTGAAGATCACACTAGGATACACAACTGGGGGGACATGTATCAAGAAGGGTCATTCCGCACAGTGGCGCACGTGTTCCAGAATATAACACAGACACCCCTAGAAACCTTCCTATACATTCGCCTGCGGCAGGGAATTCGCTCAATTACTCCTGATTTCACTTCGGAGCCACCGACCTTTACACCGCTACAGCTGACACTTCAGAACGAGATGGCTAAACGGCTGGTGTCAATACTATACAAAGCAGTACACACACAGAAGATTGAGCAACCTGCAAAGGCAAGGGAAAGGTAGGACCTCGAACTGGGTATAACTCTGACGAATAAACAGTGGGAATTCTGCTCGCTGCAGACTGAGCGAATTTCAGCTAGCAGTAGGCTTAGGATTATCCACTATAAATTCCTACATAGACTGTATTATACCCCAGCCAGAATGTATAGATACAAATTGAGGGATACCGACTCGTGTGATAGGTGTCATGCTGAAGGCGCTGACTTCCTGCACCTGGCATGAGGCTGTCCGGAGATATATAAGTATTGGGCGCAGATTTTTCAGGGTCTGTCCACTATGATTAATGCCCGGATTGACATGTCCCCACTGAAGGCTTTATTGGGGTATGTGGAGCAGCTAAGGGCGGAACATCGTAAATGTGTGGCCTTGACGTTACTTCTAGCTAAAAGGAGAGTGGCATGCCGCTGGGGAAGAGGGAGAGCACCCACGTTTAAGCTGTGGCTTCATGATCTAATATATTGTCAGGAACAGCAGGCGATCTATGCTATCACACCAGCTGGATTAGACCTGAGGGAGCGTTTGGGTGCTAGCTGCCTCACTAGTGGTTGACCTGTTGGGTTGTGGTGGAGGTGCCCCCTTGCCCGCCTACCCTTTCCTCAATATGACCTGTTCTAGTCCCTGGGTTTCTATTGTTTCATTTCTTTTGTAATGGGTGTGTAATTTATCTGACTGGTTTGCTCTGATATAACAACGTTGAACAAAGTAACGGGAAATAATTGATTTGCAAGACGAACACTAAATGTATGTTTATGACACATTGAAATAGCTGTATGTGTATGACAACATGTGTACCACGTTTATGGTTGTTTTCTAAAAATCAATAAAAAGATTTTCACAAAAAAAAACACTTTACCCAAATGAGCTTCCCATGACAGCATCATCAAACACCTTCCCTTCCAGCGGAAATCTCAAACATGACAGTCGCTGGAAATCTTCCAGACAGCAACTTCGTCTTCAGGCCCAGCTCCAACCCTAGGAATCGGGGTCTCCCTGCTACTGTGGTAAATAGACTTCCACCACACTGTCAGCAGACACACTAGATATCATTGCTTATAGCAGGAACACAGCCCACTGTTGGAAATGGCAGACACACTATCAACCAACGGTAATGGCAGACACGCTATCAACCAAAGGTAATGGCAGACACGCTGTCAACCAACGGTAATGGCAAACACGCTGTCAACCAACGGTAATGGCAGACACTCTGTCAACCAAGGGTAATGGCAGACACACTGACAACCAAAGGTAATGGCAGACACGCTGTCAACCAAAGGTAATGGCAGACACGCTGTTAACCAACGCTATTGTGGTAAACAGACTTCCACCACACAGTCAGCAGACACACTGGAAATCATTGCTTATAGCAGGCACACTGCCCACTGTTGGAAATGGCAGACACGCTATCAACCAACGGTAATGGCAGACATGCTATCAACCAAAGGTAATGGCAGACACGCTGTCAACCAACGGTAATGGCAGACACGCTGTCAACCAACGGTAATGGCAGACACGCCGTCAACCAACGGTAATGGCAGACATGCTATCAACCAAAGGTAATGGCAGACACGCTGTCAACCAACGGTAATGGCAGACATGCTATCAACCAAAGGTAATGGCAGACACACTGTCAACCAACGGTAATGGCAGACACGCTGTCAACCAACGGTAATGGCAGACACGCTGTCAACCAACGGTAATGGCAGACACTCTGTCAACCAAAGGTACTGGCAGACACGCTGTCAACCAAAGGTAATGGCAGACACGCTGTCAACCAAAGGTAGTGGCAGACACGCTGTCAACCAACGGTAATGGCAGACACGCTGTCAACCAACGGTAATGGCAGACACGCTGTCAACCAAAGGTAATGGCAGACACGCTATCAACCAACGGTAATGCAGAAATGCTGTCAACCAACGGTAATGGCCGACACGCTATCAACCAAAGGTAATGGCAGACACGTTATCAACCAAAGGTAATGGCAGACACGCTGTCAACCAGCGGTAATGGCAGACACGCTGTCAACCAACAGTAATGGCAGACACTCTGTCAACCAAAGGTAATGGCAGACACGCTGTCAACCAAAGGTAATGGCAGACACGCTGTCAACCAAAGGTAATGACAGACACGCTGTCAACCAACGGTAAGAGGCAGACACGCTGTCAACCAAACGGTAATGGCAGACACACTGTCAACCAAAGGTAATGGCAGACACGCTGTCAACCAACGGTAATGGCAGACATTGTCAACCAAAGGTAATGGCAGACACGCTGTCAACCAACGGTAATGGCAGACACGCTGTCAACCAACGGTAATGGCAGACACGCTGTCAACCAGCGGTAATGGCAGATACGCTGTCAACCAACGGTAATGGCAGACACGCTGTCAACCAACGGTAATGGCAGACATGCTGTCAACCAAAGGTAATGGCAGACACGCTGTCAACCAACGGTAATGGCAGACACTCTGTCAACCAAAGGTAATGGCAGACACGCTGTCAACCAACGGTAATGCAGACATGCTGTCAACCAACGGTAATGGCCGACACGCTATCAACCAAAGGTAATGGCAGACACGTTATCAACCAAAGGTAATGGCAGACACGCTGTCAACCAGCGGTAATGTCAGACACGCTGTCAACCAACAGTAATGGCAGACACTCTGTCAACCAAAGGTAATGGCAGACACGCTGTCAACCAAAGGTAATGGCAGACACGCTGTCAACCAAACGGTAATGGCAGACACGCTGTCAACCAAAGGTAATGGCAGACACGCTGTCAACCAAAGGTAATGGCAGACACGCTGTCAACCAACGGTAATGGCAGACACGCTGTCAACCAACGGTAATGGCAGACACGCTGTCAACCAACGGTAATGGCAGACACGCTGTCAACCAGCGGTAATGGCAGACACGCTGTCAACCAACGGTAATGGCAGACACGCTGTCAACCAACGGTAATGGCAGACATGCTGTCAACCAAAGGTAATGGCAGACACGCTGTCAACCAAAGGTAATGGCAGACACGCTGTTAACCAAAGGTAATGGCAGACACGCTGTCAACCAACGGTAATGGCAGACACGCTGTCAACCAACGGTAATGGCAGACACTCTGTCAACCAAAGGTAATGGCAGACACGCTGTCAACCAACGGTAATGCAGACATGCTGTCAACCAACGGTAATGGCCGACACGCTATCAACCAAAGGTAATGGCAGACACGTTATCAACCAAAGGTAATGGCAGACACGCTGTCAACCAGCGGTAATGGCAGACACGCTGTCAACCAACAGTAATGGCAGACACTCTGTCAACCAAAGGTAATGGCAGACACGCTGTCAACCAAAGGTAATGGCAGACACGCTGTCAACCAAAGGTAATGACAGACACGCTGTCAACCAACGGTAAGAGGCAGACACGCTGTCAACCAAAGGTAATGGCAGACACGCTGTCAACCAAAGGTAATGGCAGACACGCTGTCAACCAACGGTAATGGCAGACACGCTGTCAACCAACGGTAATGGCAGACACGCTGTCAACCAACGGTAATGGCAGACATTCTGTCAACCAAAGGTAATGGCAGACACGCTGTCAACCAAAGGTAATGGCAGACACGCTGTCAACCAACGGTAATGGCAGACACGCTATCAAACAAAGGTAATGGCAGACACGTTATCAACCAAAGGTAATGGCAGACACGCTGTCAACCAACGGTAATGGCAGACACGCTGTCAACCAACGGTAATGGCAGACATGCTGTCAACCAACGGTAATGGTAGATATGCTATCAACCAAAGGTAATGGTAGACACGCTGTCAACCAACAGTAATGGCAGACACGCTGTCAACCAACGGTAATGGCAAACACTCTATCAACCAAATGTAATGGCAGACACGCTGTCAACCAGTGGTAATGGCAGACACACTATCAACCAACGATAATGGCAGACACACTAACCACCGCTGGCAATGGCAGACGCGCTATCAAACAGTGACAATGGAAGACACGCTATCAACCATTGGTAATGGTAAACAGACTACCCATTATTGGTAATGACAGACACACTATCCATCATTGGTAATGGCAGTCCATGCTTCTTGGGGCCACTAGGCAATATAAGATTCATTGATATCATAAACCAGTTTTTCTTGCTTAAAAATTCTCCCTTGAAATGTGCTCACCACTGGCTTAAACATAAATTGAGGAACCTCCTACCTCTTAGGACAAAAACTATTTGCACTGAAATTCCTATACATCAGGAAACGAAACCCCAGCTCATACTATAAACATCCCTGCATGACTCTATATCCTGGCTAATTGACAAAGTATGATGTTACAACATTCATACAGGGTGTTTTTATATAAAATAAACAAAACCATGAAATTGGACTCTGCCTGTTCAGGCTTCTGTCCTCCCTGCTGCCTGATCCATCAACCCTACTCTTCTGCGTGGGCTCCCTGCCTGCTCAGCACTCTGCCTGCTCCTTCATCTACCCTCTCTGCTGCCTGCTTCAGCCACCCTGCTCATCCGCTTGCGCTCTGCCTGCCCAGTCCTCTGAGATCTCTGTGCCTACTCGGCCTCTAATGTCTGGGTGCCCGGGTGAGGTAAAGTGCGCATCAGAGAAGGCAGACACTTTGAGGAGTTGTGTGCACGGGGTTAGCAACACTTAGCAGATTTTCAGCCTTCCTCGCTCTGAAATTTTCGCTGCAGTTCCAAACTACAAATGAACCGCAGGCGCCCTTCGCAGGGACCCACAGCAGCAGCGCAGCACACTCTGTGCAGGCACACAAAGTAAACGCGCTGACAGACAGACACAAACCTATCCATGCACAGTGTGCCCTGCCCGCATGTACGCTGCTGTCACATTGGATAGCGCTCCCTACTTCTGTTTAGGTGCAGAAGAGCTTTGTACAGAGCTGTGCGAATGTATGCACACGGGTACAAACTGCATCATCCGTATGTAAATGCAGACAGCATGCATGAACACTGCACAGGGCACTAGCACACATAGAGACGTGTATTTGTACATAGACACGCACATGTATGTACACACCTAGATATCCACACAACTTGTAAATCACGGTCCAAAGACCACGAACGTGTACGTATGGAAACGCGTTAGACATCCTCATTTTAAAATTCAATCGTATCATAGCAGTATTCTACGGACGCTTACACGCACAGCACCCCCCACACATGCGGGCAATGCACATGTATGTCACGTATGCCCTTCCGCAGGGAAGATGACACAGCAGGAGCGGGCCTTTGAAATGAAAAGTTTTGTGTTTGCAATAGGGTACAGTGGACAGGACTTGATTAGAATCAGCATTCCGGCCCGGAGGGCCACATGGGTATGAATGTTATGTTTTGAACAGATGGTGTTTGTCAACGGTGCGCTAAGGTCGGTACCGACCTTAGCACCCCTTGTGTTTTCCATTAGTCCATTAGGGGTAGGGTGTTGTTAGGTCTTTAATCTCATACCACCCTCAGACCCTTTCCACTTTTTGTCTTTTCCTCCGTTTGTCAACGGTGCCCATTGGGAAATACGTGACTTGCTATCAGTGACTACAAGTATCAGCATGCCGGGAGAACTGCACACCTGTGTGCCATGAAATGAGTGCATGCGCACAAATACTTTCAAGCCGTTTAAGCTGTTGAACACCATTTTCCTCTGATGAAGGAGCTGTAGTGCTCTGAAACGCGTCAGGATTAAAGGACATTACTTTGAACTCTAAAATGGTATGCTGTTTTTATATCCCTTGTCCTGGTCAGCAGACTCCAGGAAACCTACAATATGAGTCTCACACTGGTGCAATGACAACATCAGTAAAATAGGCTGACTGCAATCCTCAGTAAGCTTTTTTTTTATCATGGCACAGCAGAAATTAGGCAACTCAGAATATAGGCCATGGTCATTTGGCAAACCAGACACCATAAGCAATCTTGCAGGCAGGAAAGCATCATCATATCATGTCAGTGCAAACTTGCCCTAGGGTTTTAAAATCTTGCACATTTAAGGTAACATTACAGATTCAGTCATTATAGGCAGGATCACCTACTCTTTCACTAGTGATAGTTGCCGAAAAATGTTGTGCACCTCCTCTGGGGTGTATAACTAGAAAAGGTAAGGAAGCAATAAGTGCCTATTGTGCTGTTCCTATTGAAGCAGGGTCAAGATTGATTTGCATTTGGCTTGGTCCAAACAGGTGGCATGGTGGGCAAAAGAACAATGGGTTGGAAAGCTATCCAGAACACTTGCCAGTGGTTAGATATATTGCAAGCATCCTCTCATCACCTTTTGTGAGTTTGTTGTAATGGTCCAAGTGGCTATATGTATGCTCAGTCATGGGTCCTCTCTCATGGTGCACTGGAGTCAAGCTAAACCTGACTGAAGAGCCCCAAACATGGTGATACCGGTCTTGGGTTGCAAATGGCTGGGTCCAAACTGGGATGGCATTGTGGGCAAAAGTGATTAGGCAGAACATTATTTTCATCACCTTTTGTGCTTTTCCGATCTCGGATGTTCATGTCCTCTTTGTTCTGGTTCCCCTGGTCATCTGGTTCTCTTTGCCTTGGTGTGAGACTTCCTGAGCCTGCTCCTCCTGGGCTTCATAGTGATATTCCTGGTCTCCTTTGTCCGGGTCCTCCTAATGCTGGTCCTGTGCAAATGCCTATGCATGTAGGAATCAGAATCAAATTTGTCATTCCTTAACATTGGCTAATAGCGATTCGGAAGTTGCCAATCGCTATTAGCTAACGTGACTCCTTTCTTTCCTATGGGCCTGCAGACCCATAGGAATGAATGGTAATGCATTTGCAAAGTGCAATTACCAAATTGGTAATCGTAAATTACAAATGGAAATCCAAGGGTGCCGGGGGCTTAAGGCCCCCCTGAAGCACCCCCCAAAAAAAGTAAGTGTGCGCATGTGAAGCAAAGTGCGCTACATGGCATGCTTCGAAAAATGCATTTTTTTGCATTTTTCGAAGCATGCACAAATTGCCATCAACTTGAAGTTTATGGTAATTAGCGTTTCCTAATTGCACAGTTTGTATTTAGGAAAGGCATAAACGCCTTGGCATTACGGAATCGCAAATTGCGATTCCCTAAATGCATTTGCAATTTAGATAAATCTGATGACCTAAATTGCAAATGACAAAAGGTACCTGCATTGGAAAAGGCCTTTTTCCATTCGCAAACGGGCCAATTCTGCGAATCGGCCAGTTTGCGAATGGGAAAAGGCTTGATGCATGTCCCCCTAAGGGAATAAATTAAATGCAACTTTTATATCCAGTACCATGTGCGTTAATTGAATTTCTTTCTGATAAGCATGACGTGAAAACTTCACTCCCTTCTTTTCAGTTGACCCGATTTGGGGCGTGTGCTAAATTTACTAAAATCTGCTGTGACAGGGGGCGGAAATCGGGACTGTCCTGGCAAATCCAGGACATCCTACTTATCAAGTACTGGGAAAATAAATACTAGACTTAAGGAAGCACAAATGCAGTTTCCATCTTCCGAGCATATTACTGATGTAGCTGCCTTTTATTTATGCTGAGGTTGTTGAGAATAATGAGAAAATCAACAAAACAGATATTTTTCCCAATTCACTGTAAATACATGAAGAAAACACTTCAAAAGAATTTTAGAGCTATCTATTCCTAAATTATTACCAGCGCACTCTCAGTGTTGCCAAGCTAACAAATTAACAGAAAATCATATTTAATTATCAGCTCCATGCCTTATTAGAATCTGGCAACATAAATAAAAGAGCAATATTTTTCTTCTGCGACCTTATTATATTACTGATCAAAAATGGGGCAAACATGCAAAGCAGGTGTAGATGAATGCCACATTTAAAATAGTTTAGCTTAGCCACTTGCACAGGCGGTACCTCACTGCTTTTTGGCTACATAAAACACTTCCAGTCTAAGCAGATACACACTTTTAAGCCATCTTTGTGTAGGTGTGCTCTAAAAAACAAAGATTCATTATGCTTTTGCCCTTTTTTAAGAGAAGCAATACAACATTAGCTGTAAAAAAAAAGGTATAAACGTGTAGCCTTACGTATGTTATGTTAAAAAAACACTTTACAGTTTACGGATTGGGACTGAAAATTCAAAAGCAAAATAATATTCTGTTGACACATTAGGTTTTTGGAAACATCTAGTGGTTGATTTCAAGATGGCCGCCCCTTTTGTCCAGCAATGGGAGCCATTTGGTAGTCCTTTCTCTATTTACTGATGTTGTAGAATTTTCCAGAAGCAGAAGACATTCAGTTGTTGTACTGACTTGTGAGAGATTCTACAGTTGTTACATCTCCATTGTACAGTGAGTGCATGTTTCATTTTTATGTATTTGTCCTCAAAGATAGAAATCTTTATTTTGAAGAACACCTAGCTGAGCTTTTGATGCAGAGTGCAGGATAGTGAATTTTGCTGTGGGTTCAGATTTGAGTGCAGGTTTCAGTAGTGAATCTAGCATGTGCTTTAGGTTTTGAGGAAGCAGTTGTGTTGTTTTGTATTGCAAGTGCTGCAATTTAGAGACTGCAGCACAGCTGTTGAGGCACAACCTGGATTTAAGCTCCATTGTACAGTGGGTGCATGTTTCATTTTTTATTTAATCGTCCTCAGATAGAAATCTTTATATATATATGAAGAATACCTAGCTTTTGATAGAGTGCAGGATTGTGAATTTTGCTATGGGTTCAGATTTGAGTGCAGGTTTCAGTAGTGATTCTAGCCTGTGCTTTAAGTTTTGAGGAAGCAGTTGTGTTGATTTGTATTGCAAGTGCTGCAATTTAGAGACTGCAGCACAGCTGTTGAGGCACACTCATAGCATTATTTCAAGGTGCAAGTTGATGGTTGCAGTTTATGGTTGCAGGGACCATGTTGCAGTACTCGAGTGTAATTCATTTTCAAAGTAGTCAAATATTTTGGAAGTTACAATTCAGCCATGGGTGCAGATGTCTCAAACTAAAGTGACATGCAGTTTTTCTTCTCAAAGTGACTACAAAGCAGTGCTATTTTGATTCAAACATATGATAGGTAAATTATATTGCAATCTCTGGTTGCATCTTTTGTGCAGGGTACTTTACAAAAGACCTCCATATTATGTCATGCAAACCCGACAAGCCTCAACCTTTTTAAAATAAGTTAATAATAATAAAATAATTTAAGGAATCATTCCAGATTCTCTGGGCTGCCAAGTTCTTGACCTGCTTTTACAAAACATATTTTTGCCGCTAGTGGGCTTATCTTTTTATTCATGTGAAAATACACTTGTAAACTAAAACTCAAAGCGCATAAGTAAATGTCTACCATAAAATAGATCCGTCATCATTTGTCTGAAGTGTGTTTTATTTAAATTGTGTATTTCTTTCCTGCTCCTCTTTCATGCTAGAAATCTGTGAGCACTCTTTCCTCAGCATTGATCACCGTCGCTTGGATGGTGCTCTTCTGTGCGTTTGTCAGAGCTCTGTCGCTAAGACTTGGCAGTGTTCCTCAGCCAATCACAGCAGATGGAACATTCTGTGTTGATGCTACTGTTTAGCTGTCACAGACATAACCCATTCCTTAGCCCACAGTCAAATGATATATCGAACCTAAACCTCCCTTTACAGAAAGATAATTTGGATGTCATTATTTAAACTTTGAGGTAAAACTATAATGAAAGGAATAATCAAGACCATTAAAATACAAAGTGCTTAAAATGAGTAATTTGTCAACCTCTGGTATGTGTTTCATCAGGGCTCTGAAATTCTGTGGCAGGGAGGGGCCAAATTATCTGGCATGGTTGGCTAAATTATGTGGCAAGAAGATACAAATTATGTGGCATAGTATGGCACATTGTAAGGCAGTTTTATTTTGACTTTTGTAATATTTAATACATTTTAACAGTGTCTTACAGAAGTTTTTATCTCAGAACTACCAATTTAATACTGAGAATCAGCAGTTACCAACTGAATGGTGACCAGTCTTTGCAACTTGCATTTCAATGCGCAGATGCACGCGTTTCCACACTAATATTTTTTATTAAAATCTGCAAACATGCAGCAGATAAAGGATTATGTACAAATGCTACGAATCCATAACTATGCAGAAGATGCTGGAGCTTCTGACTCACATAATTCAAATGGCCTTGGTTTGAATAGGGCTGTACACTTCATCTCACAAATGAGATTACATGTGTATGCATTAGATTACAGATATTAGTATCCGATTTCTACCACATCCTTCAGTATTTCACATCTTATTCTGCAGCAATAGAGGATGAGGTTACCACTATAACAATAATCATAAGGTTATTTATGTAAACCTTTATAGAAAGGCATACCTTGAGGGCAAAATCTCGTTTAAGAACAGATTGCCCTAGTGTAGTAAAATAACCCGGTATAAGGGCCAGAGAGCCCTAATCTGCAGGCAGATTCTGATGTAAAGACCAAGGGCACAAAGTCAGATTCTAATATAAAGTAAGATCTCTAACATCAAGCTGATCCTAAAATCAAGGACAGAAAACCCCAATCTGTGGAGAATATTGGGGTTTCCTGGAAACATCTAACCTTAGGTCAGACACTCATGCCAGATGCATAGTCATCACCTAGGAGCAGAGTGTATATAACATAAATGGTAGTGAGAGCTATAACCTGAGAAAGAACCTGAAATAATAGGGAGAGGACCAGAACCAAGGACTGCAGGTGCCACAGGGAGATTAGAATAGATCACAATACGTGAGTCAGATAACTCTAACCTGGAAGCTGATCTTAATATATAGGCCACCAAACCTGAAGGCGGAACCTAGAATAATGGAAAGAAACCTCTAAAGCACAGTGAGATCCTGATGTGACATGAATAGGGGCTTAATCTGGGAAGAGATCTCTTAACAGGGAACCTATACGGGCAGATCTTAATATGAAAGACAGAGTTTACCTTTTTGTAGGGTAGAGAAAGTAGGTGCTGGTTTCTGATGTAAGGGGCAGGAAACCATAGAAAGAGATAGTGCTTGATATAAGAGGCAGAAGTATTTTACCTTTGAATATATCCTTTACTGTGTGC
This sequence comes from Lissotriton vulgaris, assembly GCF_964263255.1. Taxonomy (NCBI): domain Eukaryota; kingdom Metazoa; phylum Chordata; class Amphibia; order Caudata; family Salamandridae; genus Lissotriton; species Lissotriton vulgaris. The sequence continues at coordinate 88,080 of NW_028243747.1, forward strand.
AGAGAGTTCTAAGCTTGGGAAAGACACTTTTTTAAGAATTAGAGGTCCTTCCCTGAGGATAATGTGCACCCTTATCAACATTTTTCTAATGGAGAGAGGGGCTGGCCTATGAGGCAGATATGATGACCAAGGAGAGAGTTAAGAAGTACAAAATAAAAAATGTATATTTCTGATGGATACTTCTAAGTGTAGATTCCTCCCTTTTGAAAGCACCAGACTGCATCCAGAAATGTTTTCAGCAGGGCTCCTGCAGGCTGCTATGTGGAACCGTGTGGCTCTGTGCTGGCTCTGCCCTTCCCCGGAAGTAAGGGAGTAGTGCCTCATAAGCGCTATATACAAGCTCACCCCCTGTACAATACACCAACCCATGCCCTCGTCATTCACCCACTCATTTACTTTTCACTATAAGCTCACTGTTCACTTGTCTGCTCTCATTTCTTATTCCTTGCTCGTTCACTCATGTATTGACATACTCACAAGTTTCTCTGCTTACTAACGTAAACTCCATCTCTTAATCTTCAATAAATACTCACTCGCTCATTTCTCCTTACTCACTCCTTTAACATGCACACATTGCACCAGAGTTGTCAATTAGCTCCACATCACCATTCTTTTCTGGCAAGTCCTGCCTTTTTAGCTAACAGGAGTTTGGATTCTACTACCTTTGCTGTTGCTTTCCCAAATTATGATATATATAGGACAAGAACTATATATCAAAATGGTATTGTATAGAACAACTCAAGTGTCGTTAGGTAACTGATAACATTGCGCTTATTGGTAATTCTGCCCCTCACATATCCATTAGCTCACTCCACAGTGACAATTTATACTTATCCTTACTTAATACTCAAAGCCTCATGAATCAGTCCTTAGTCACTCAAAAGTCACAGATAATGTATTTGCTCTTCACACATACAGCACACACCTCTGTCTCACGTATTTCTTCCATATAATATCCTCTTTTGCTAACTTCTTACTCATTCACAGCTATTCCCACTCATACTTGTAGGAAAGTAGGATCTGGGTTTATGCTTACCCCCACTTTTCACTTGGTGTTATGCTGTTTCTGACAAGTCTAACTGGGACCTGCTAATCAAGACCCCAGTCTCTGTGCTTTTTCCCCTGAATTGGATATGGTGAGGACTTGGATACATCCCAGATTGGCTACTGGTGTACACTTGTAAGTCCCAAATATATGGCACTGAGGTACCCAAGGAATAGGCACACTAGGGGCCTCCCATGGGCTGAAGCATGTATTATGCCACTCATGAGAGAACACTCAAAGTGTGACTGTATACCTGTCATTGCAGCCTGTGTTTCTCTATATCTGAGGTCACTGCACGTGAAACCTATAAGTCAGCCCCTTAGGCAGGCCTTTCAATCCCGAAGGCAGGGTGCTTGGTTCTAAGTGTGAGGGTACCCCTGCATGAGCAGGACACCCCTACAACCTTTTGAGTCCATTCACCCGGGTTGTAAGTGCATCAGCCATTATGATATATACAATGGCCATGCGTCATTACACGATGACCATCTCTAAATTAGCCCGAACAAACCATGCTGTGTTTGGTATCAAACATGTTGGAATCATACCCCCACACTGTTTGTGTGAGAGATATGACTCCATGTACTGTGAATCTCCTCCGGGTGGCCCTCAGTGCTCCCTGTACCAGTCTTTCAGAACCGGACAGCATGCTAGGGCTGCTGCCGACCAGAGACATGTTTCTGCCCTCATGCTGTTGAGCCAAGCTCAAGCAGGGGAAGGCAGAACAATAGATATCTTGTCACAGGGAGGTGTGACCTCCTCCCAGACAGGGCTTAGTATATTGGGGCAGGGTAGGGGCGCTTGCCAGTGCCACTAAGACTACGTGAAGGGCACACTTGGTGCCCTCTTTGCATAGTCCACTACAAACCAGTTCAGGAGCCGTTGGTTGCCACTCTGGCGCGAAACCGGACAAAGGATATGGGAGTATCCTCTCCATTGTGCAGCCACTCCTCTGGGAGGGACCCCGGAATCGTCCCAACCCTTTCCTTAGGGTACTTAAGGGCTTACCTATGGGTGGGTCCCTAGATTCATTGTGGGACAAGATTCAGATCAGACACCACTTCATCTTTAACCGTCTGGGCACTCTGTACTTTGATGGACGTTTGCTCTGGACATCGAGACTGCAGCTGGGAAGACTTCTGCTGCTCCTGGTCTCGTTGTCCTGCTCATCCACTGTAACGTCTGTGCCTGTGCTCCATACAGGAACCTTCCAAGGCCTGTGGACATCCAAGACACCTGAAGGATTATCCATTGAAGTGAAAGAGTCACTTCCCTGCATCTGCAAGCACCACAACTAATCTAACCGGTCTGCTGCTCCTGGGCTCCCATGGACTCCAGAAGGCTCAGCAACACAGGTGGTGGTTCTACAACTCCCTTGAGGCCTGCCCTGTCTTCTCCACGAGTTTGAGGCCAGTATCCCTCGTCGGAACTGCAGGAACCAAACCCCTGTGCACCGGGTTGACTTGTCGTCGCAAAGGCTTGTTAGCTCTCTTCCTCAGAAATCTTCAGGCTCCAAGTAGTCATCAACCACAAGCATCGGCTGTGACTAAGATCTTTGTCCTCACCGCATCTCTTGCACCGTGGGCCTGCATCTTTGGTGAGCTGCTTGAGGTCCTCTTACGACTCCAGTGCCTCCCAACCCGTGGGTCCTCTTGAGGGTCTTCTTTGATTCCAGTGGGCTCCCCTGTTTGCCTGGGCCTACTCTGACTTTTCTTCTTGTGGCAAGTCACTTGGACCTTGCTGGTCCCTACACTGTACCTTTTTTCCCTTGGCTGGAAGGAATGAAGAGATTAGCATGGATATTGGCCAATAGCAGACTTTTTGCTGTTTCTTTGAGGCATGAGTCATCGATGTAGGATCCAACCAAAAAGATCCAAGGCTCAGTTTTTCATACCAGGATTGAACATGCCTAAACCATGGGAAAGTTAGACATGTATTGGATTGACAGCTGTTCCTTTAATGTGTTATGGTATAGCTCAAGCCCCTCTGCAGTCCAGATCCTTACCCAGTACATAAGGAGCCTGGGTTGGCAATATCTCCCACCTGTTTGGGAGCCACGTCAAGAAACATAGGTATTAAGAGATTATTCTTGGGGAGATGAAGGAGCATTCACAGGAATTTATTTTCATAAGAGTAAGAGAGTCTGTATTCATGTGGCCTCAATGTTTGGTGCCATATAAGGCAGCTGAATAGACTTTTAGTCTGTATAACTCCATTGCCGGGAGTAGGGCCCTTGACTTTGTCCCATGATATGTTTTTTTTAAAGATAATTGATGCCTGATGTTGGAGCACCGCCCTTCTCTTCTGGATGTGAGAAGACCATGAAACCCTACTATCTAGCATAATGCTCAAATATTTGAATCTAAAAACCTGCCTTACCTAAGACTATGGTGTTTTTAAATGATCTGTTCGGTCTGACTACCATAAATTGTTTTTTTGAAATGTTAATCTCAAGAGCCATAGCCACACAGGAAGAATTAAAATTGTCTGAAAATTGCTGTTATCCCATAGGTGTGTGTAAGATTAGGAGAGTGTCGTCGGTGAAAAGTAAAGCAGGCATGCTATCCTCTTCAAACTTGGGGGTGTCTATATTTCCTTTTTGGAGGACCTCAATATCATCATTGACGAATAAGGAAAAGAGGGTGGAGGACAGCACACACCATTGTCTAACCCATCTGCGTAATGGGATCTGGTCTGTTAGGTATCCCAGAGGACCCCATCGCACTTGGGCATAATTATCTCGATGAAGTTTTACTAGTTGACCAAGCAGGGCATCCAGATACCTCGAGGGTTTTTAGTGACACCCATAGGAGCTCCTGGGGGACTTAGTCAAAGGCTGCTTTGAGGTCAACAAAGGCTATGTACAAATGGCCTTCTTTGAGCCTTTCATACTTCTAAATTATAAGGAGCAGAATCAGTACTTGGTCTGTCGTGCTGACTTTAGGTCTGAATCCAGCTTGTTAGGGGGTTAGGATATCTGCACCCTCAATCCACTCATTTAATTTGTTTAGCAACTGTCTCGCTTAAACCTTTTGGAGAATGTCAAAAAGGCTTATTGGCCTATAATTAGCAGGACTACACCGAACCCCCTTTTTGTAAATGAGACTAATCTTCGCCCCTTCCATGTATCTTGGATTGGAGCCCCTGCAGCTATTGCATTGCTCAGGCAGTTAACATAAGAGGCGCAGACTAACATGGGATTTTGTCTGCTCCTGGGGCCTTGCCCAATTTAATTGCACTGATAGCTATCATGGTTTCTTCTAGTGTGAAGTGAAGGTCTAAAGGAGGCAAGTTGATGCGAAAAGGTCGATTGCGGCATGATTGTATAACTTAGTGAAGTGATCTACCTAAGCCTCAGGATTCAGGTGAGAGTCTACTTGTAATTTGGAACTCCTGCTCCCATGGGCAACTTTTTTCCAAAATGACAATTAACGCTAGACCTTGCAGCCATTACCAGATCGCTTCAGCTGGCATCCACTCCACTTGGCCCTTGCACTTCTTACTGTCTTCTTGTATAAGTCCCTGGCTATGCGGACCTCAGGTAGATTTTTAAGAGCATTCCGCAGTATTTGTTTTGCCAATCTACAGTCCTTTGAGTACCATAGATTACTATCTACATTACGCGCCCTGGTAGGGGGCTTCTTTTTTTGGTGGTTGGGTCAAGATCAGTATTAAAGATGCTACCAGCTTTGTGTGTATATAAGTGATAAAAATCCTTGGATTTTCAAGGCTATTTAGGTGAGACAGAACACTCACAAATATGTCATATATCTCTGTCATGGTCTCTGCATTCCCCACAATTGAGAGCAACTTGGTGGACCTATGGTTGTTTCCCATTATTGGCATTATTTGTGGTGCTGTAGGGGTGGGTAGTTGGAGCTACAACCCAGGATGTTTAGGTGTAAGGGGTAGTGGCTACTATCCTCTCTTATCCACTTCAGAGTCCGCCAATCTTTCCCACATGACAACCCTGGTCATGATGCAATCAATTTTTGATCTTATAGAACCTTTCTTAAATGCAAATGCCCCAGCTTTTCAGATACAGATCTCCATTACATGCCCACAGCCCATTTAGTGTAATGAAGTGGACAACCTGCATGGCAACCACAGAGCTTAAGATATAGGATCTTGAGCTGAGGGAAGGGAAGGGATACCCCACCACTAAATCACAGCCATATATGGTTTCAAAGTCTATATTAAAATCTCTACCTATAATGACCATATCCTTGGAGTTGATCTGTCTAACAGAATGTTGCAAGATGTTTACAGTAGACAATTCCACACTTCTGCTTCTGGGTCTACAGTAGACAATAAACAAATACCTACAAGTCTTCACTGGGGAATACATTTTTAGCCCCAAAATATCTGACGAGTCAATGTTTTGATTCGTCGGTTTAAATCAATTTGACCCAAGTCCAATGGCCCCCTGATGCCCTGCCTCGAACTGATGTCAGTGCTTTGACATGATATGTGGTGTAGCCAGATTTAAACTGGGGTTCAATTGCCCACATCTCTTGGAGCTTACATACATTGAATTGGTCTATATATTCTCTACAGTCTGGTGCGGCTCTTTGGACTTAATACTAGCAACGTTCCACAAGAGAATTCTGATTGTCCCTGCTGAGTTGGAGCTTTGGTTAGGGTGAGGAGAATTAGAGAACAGAGATGCCAGTCTATGGGATACACTTATTGGAGAGGACAGAGGTGCAAAATTGTTGTGTGTGCCCTTTGTTGGTGTCAAATTGGCAGTAGTTGTTATGGCATTAACAGGGTCAGAATCAGAATCAGGAACAAGATGCATCTATAGCGCAAATCATGGAGGAAGGGGAATCCACTGGAAGGAAATGAGCCCCCTTTGATGGTACTAGATTTAATGTACTTGCGAATCCAGGCTATTCTGGTAGTTCCCCCCTCTAGGGGATGTGTTGATGCCCCGAGTAATATTTTCACACATCGTCAATCTTGGGCATTCAAAAGTGAAAGGGGTTCAAAAGTGTTTTTTGTGACTATTTTGAAAATGAGTTGGCCATGGTTGCTGATGGGTGTATCCCAATTAGAGGTGAGCGCAGCAACTGGTCTTTCGAAATACATTTCTGGAAGCATTTTAATTTGGTCTAGAGGAGAAGTCATTGAGCTAAATCGCAGTAGAAGCAATTCTACCAATAACGGAGGCTTGAAGTTAACTAATACTCTGTCCCCAGAACAGTCATTCAGATGTTTGTCTAAACAAGGGACTCTTCCTACACATTTGCACACCAGGGGGTATCCCAGAAATATTCTGGAGGACAATCAGGTAGGGCGTGCACTTTGGGGACAATGGGGGTGGGGGTCAAACATTCGTCCCCGATCAAAGATCTGGGTTTAATCCATATTTTATGTTTTGCTCACCACTCCATACCAGTTGGTACCCAGCCATTTGCAAATCAGTCTTGACCCTGTCTCCCATGGAATAATCCAGCCCAAATTGCCAGGCCACGCCCTCCCTGGACCAGAAACTAGCATCCTGGGACCAGTTCCCTGGTATCACCCCACATCAGCCAGGCTAGATTGAATCCAGTGGCATAGTGAGCCTGGGACCCACTCCTGGGCATACCTTTTGCACTTAGAGTGACTATAGCAACACAGAAAGATGATGGACAGAATGTGAACATTGTCAAACATTCACCATGGCTGGGTACAGACTGGGATGATGTGGTGAGCAAAAAACAATGGATTCAACCCAGACATGTGACTGGGGTGAATGTTTGCATTGTTAAACATTCCGCCCATTATCTTTTCGTTTTGCTCTTCCTAAATGGCCATTTGTGCTGGACATGCCTTTTCTTTCCACCCACTGCATTTTTGTTACTCCGGGCTCGTCCCTCTGGATTACCCACTAAGCCTGCTGCGCCCTCTCAAGTTTTACATTCAAGCAGACAGGGCGTTTACAATAAAGGGAAAGGGTTGGGCCTTACTTGCTCAGCTTGATGTAACAGCACAATAGTGGGGGGAGATGTAATTCCTACCGCAGGGGGAGGAGGACTCCTAAGGGCCTCTATTTTGATGTCCAGAGCATCGAGGCGAGCTACTAAGGGAACAAGCTCTGCCCTTAGAATAATCTATTAATCTGTTTGTACAGCTTACAACTAGCATGGACATGTACTGGGATGGGGGTTCTTGAGGACCCTCGTTTTTCGCAGTCAGGAGGGACTGAGGATGCAGGTCGCACTGCAAAGCTTTATCTGGTAAGCAACTTGATTTGTTAGAGGAAGCGGGGTTTGTGGCCTTAGCTCCCTTGCTTGTTTGTTTTGGGCTTGTTACCCTTTTGGATTTGCGGGGGGCAAGGAAGTGGTATGGTCAGGGGAATGGTTGTCATTCTCCACACTGGTGGCTTCCACCAAGGCCAGGGATTGTGGTTTCGATGTGGAACTGGGAATTAGACCCTGGAATGGGGTGGCAGGTAGGTCAAGATCTGTATGAGCCTCTGTTGAGAGGCTGGAAGGTCTGTAGGGGTTGTGAGGCCAGAGTTGGAGAGCCTAGATTTAACAACATTCTCCTTTCTGAGAGGGTGATCTTGGTGCTCACTACCCCTTTTTCCCTTTCGAGCATACGATCTATGGAATTAGAGTAGTGGTAAAGGTGTGAGTCAGGGTCCCCTCTGCTGGCTTTTACTCCCGATGATATATACTACTCAGGCCTCTAGCAGGAATTTGGTTGAGTTAGGTTGGGTTCCTCTGTAAAGGTGGTGCCAAGTACAGTGGTCTAGCACATCTTCTTTCAGACTATGATGAAGTACGAAAGACCCAGTCTCTTCTGAGTTGCTGTGGGCTTAAGAATGTATGATCCTGAGCTCTTCATGGGTTGGTTGCTAAGCGACGTAGTCCCACCCCAGCCTAAGCAAAGTTTCACTATACAATATAAATGACCTGACAATCATTGTCATGGTTGGTAGGCTGTCCTGGGGTGACTAAGTGAGAGAGAGGGAGAGAAGATGTGAATGAGAGTGAGAAAGAATAACGAGAGAGAGAGAGAAAGAGAGAGAGAGAGAGATTACCAGGGAACATGATATATATATATACATATATATGTATATATTTATAAATATATATACTATTAGAGAGAGAAGAAAAGGTAGGAGAGATAGATATCCTGACCGGTTCAGGTGAGATGAAAATCAGGTGAAATTTCACCTTAGGCAAAACACGCCTTTTCTGAAGGACCCATCTGAGTTGCATGTTTTGGGGATTTCGATGAATTTCCATCTCTAAAAAAGAAAGCAAGTCAGCCCTTTGGATTCATTATAAACATTAAGTTCCAGCGTTTCCATGTTTATTTCTTTACCAAAGCATATCATTTCTAATCAAAGTGCAGCTGTGTTTTCCCTCCTCCTCTAGCTTGAGTGTCTCCGGTTGATGACCATTACCTTCACTGTGTTTCCCGGGGAGTAGGGCTACACCGAAGCCCTACACCTAAGGCTACAGCAAAGCTCTACACTAAGGCTACACCTGCAGGCATTGGTGGCATGAAAACACTATTCTTCGTGCTTTCCTTCCCTTTTGCTTGAAACAGACTTTAGGGCACACTAAATGATAGACTGCTCATGCCACATTTGTTCTTAATTATCTATAGTGCCAATGATCTTTGGCAATAGCTTGCATTAAAGTACTGTTTTACTTAAGTCAAATCAACAACTTTGCCTATTTGTTGGTGTTTTGATTGTAAATCATAAGATGTGTCCTTACCAACTGAGCTACCCTCCTCGCACATTACTTTAGTATATCTGATGTCGTAGTTTTGACTATTATTTCACATCTTATACCTGCTCTCAAAGTTATGATACAGTGCATCCTATTCTGTCATGTAGGTGAGTTAGATGAGCCTCCTTTACTGTAACATTAACAGGCTGACTGTCAAGATCACATTCGCCTTTAGGCTTCCCTCAAAGTTTGTGGGACCCTCCATGGGAACTTCCTCGTCCTCATCATGGTGGCTCGAGCTGTTGTGCATTTCTGTGATCCTCCCTTCAGCACACAATCTCCAGATTAGGACAAGGCCTGCTAGATTTGCACTTCTGTCCTAGGGGGAAGTGGTTTCTGGCTGGGTCAATCCAATGGACAACCCCCAATAAAAACACAGGCTGTTTTCTGGCTAGGACCTAGCAGAACTAGCAGCTTCAGGCATTTTCTCCTTAATGAATCAATTGGTGACTTCTGCTGCCCATGTTTTCTGTAATTGTAATTGTAAAAAGCATTTATATAGCGCATGGCTGCCCGGAGGCATCCCAGCGCTTACAGTTTAAAACAGGGGGATGTTACTGAGTTTGGAAAGAGGAATGTTTTCAGGGATCTACGAAAGGAAAAGTGGTTGGATTCTATGCGGAGGTGAAGAGGAAGGGAGTTCCAGAGTCCAGCAGCGTTAAATGAGAAAGATCGACCTCCGCTTCTTGCCTTCCTGATTCTAGGAATAATGGCCAAGTTCTGGGTTTCGGAGCGAAGGGATCTCTTGAGCTCATAAGGCTGAATAATGCCCTGGAGAATAGAGGGTCCGGTTTTAAACATAGACTTATGAGCAATACACAAGGCTTTGAACTTAACTCTCTCCTGGACTGGCAGCTAATGGAGTGATTTAAGGGCAGGTTTAGCAGAGTGATGGTTGGGGATGCCCAAAAGAAGTCGTGCAGCCCAATTTTGAGTTGTCTGTAATTTGGAGATAGTAGCAGCAGGGGAACCCAAGTAAAGGGCATTAGCAAAATCCAATCTGGATAACACCAGCGTTTGGACCATTATTTTTCTTGCCTGGAAGGGGAGGAGGGGGAGGTTTTTCCGGATCATTTTAAGGATCCAGTAGCAAGAGGCAGATGTCTTCCGGGCCTGAGATTTAAATGTAAGTTTATGGTTCATCCAAACGCCCAGACTCTTTAACTGGTTTTAGGAGTGGGGTAGGAGCCCATGGATCTAGGCCAGATTTCAGTCAAATCAAGGGGGGAGTGGTTACCCAAAATCATGATTTCACTCTTTTCCCCATTAAATTTTAGGAAGGAGTTGCTCATCCATCTTGCAATTTCTTCCATGCAAGGACGAAGACTGGAAGGAGAGCTTTCCGCTTTATTGAGCCCAATCACCAGTTGTGTATCATCCGCATAGGAGACTATGTGGACTCCAAAGGGTAAAACTGCCTCCGCAAGAGTGCAGGTATAAACATTAAACAAAGTGGGACTTAAAGAAGATCCCTGCGGCACTCCACAACGAAGGGGTGTCCGTTTGGACGTGACTTCCTTGTCAAAAACATGGAAGGATCTGCTGTTCAGAAAATATTTTAGCCAGGCCAGGGCAATACCAGTGATACCTGATTTATGGAGCCTATGGATCAAAATCTGATGGTTTACAGTATCAAAGGCCGTGCTGAGGTCCAAAAGGAGGACCACCGCGGTGCCACCGGCGTCGACTATCCTTCTTAACTCTTCCACAACAGAGAGAAGGGCCGTCTCTGTTCCCTGTAATGGGCGGAAACCGGTTTGAGTCCGATGGAGAAGATTATGAGTCTCCAAGTGCGCTGATAGTATTAAATTAAAATATTTTTCAATAATTTTACTAACTCCAGGGAGCAACGAGATGGGGCGATAGTTTCCCAGGTCTGAAGGGTTAAGGCTTGATTTTTTAACAGAGCCTGTAAGCAGCATTACACATTATCCCCTCCTACCCCGCGGATCTGTGAGGATTTCCCCTTCTGAGCTAGAGGCCCTGCTTCAGACGTCCTCCTTCGAGCTTCACAATCGGGTTGAGGTGGCTCTTGTCTACCTTGTGATACAGCTACACTCATGCTTGTGATTCCTCGGCTTGATCTGACCCATGAACATTGTGCTCACACTTACAATGGGCTGGTCTAAAATCACAGTGACTCAGGAGACAGAGTTACAGAGGCACTTTGTATAACCATACAGAGCCAGATACCCAAATACAACTTTAGAACTCAGTTTGCCGCTGACTACATGTAACATAGGCACAACTGGTTGGCCTCTACAAGCTGGCATCAGTCTAGTTGTCCTTCAATCATAGTTGCTGCAGGAGTAGATCTAAAAGCAGTGCATTGAAGCCAATATCGTGACCTAGCAAAGCATCCAGTTACAGGTCATACAAGAGGGTCTAACTAGGGCCCTGTTATGCACTGTTCAGTAATGATTATCAATACATAGACAATAGGCAATTATTGATTACTGTCACTATCACACAGCTAAGCTCTACTTTTTGGTAAATGAACTCCAAGTCTCCCTGTAGATTCCCACCTTTGTGTAAGACTGCTCATGTCTATTCAGCATAAGCTTCAGGCACAAGCAGACACACCATTAACACCAACTTAACCACTCATAATGAGAAATGTAAAATACCAGTTGACTTGTGTGCGAGTGTCCCTTGCACTTTTACAACCCCAAAAGAATTTTCTCTGGATATTGTAATAAGTAGTTTGGTTAAGGGAATGTTGCGGCTGCAGGTCAGTGTAGATGCAAGACAGGCTAAGCCAATTTCCTTACAGCAGCCTTCCAAAACAAAGTTGTCAGTGATACACTATTGTTGCTAAATAATATGTTGTTTACCAGATCCACAATCCTATTTACAGTTGTGGCCATTGGTGTCTGTGCTCGTGCTAATTTTGAGTTGTGAATGCCACTGTCACATGTGTTCCCCTTCTTAGAAGTGTTGTCCTAGAGTAACAGTGGTAGATAAAAGCAAAGTTGGCGTCTTAACCCCTAAAAGTCTGGTCTCTTCACTGTTGCCTGGCATTAGGACTTACAGAAACTGTTCATTTTGTTGTCATTCTTGTTTCAGGTTTAGACTGGACATCTCCATGGTAATCTCTTCACTTTGTTTCAATTTTGAATGTTTTCTGTTGTACCATTTACTCATTGTCTGGCAATGCACACATGTTATTGTTTTGTTCATGCCCTTTCTTTGTCTCAGTTGTAGTCATTTACCCGTTAAGGTCTGCACTGCACATAGTGGTGCAATGTTCTTCATATGCAGTACATTTAAAAGTGTTGTCGGGTACTGATTCTATTCCATGGCCTTTTCTGCTCAGTTTGGTGTCCGGATACATTTATATTAATTGCCAAGTTTTTTATTGCATCAGGCTGACTCAGTTGTTGTCCATTTGCTTACATATTTATCAATTCTATCATCCTCTCCTTTTGATAATCTCACCTATTTACTTCCCATCCTTCTATTAAGCCTCTTTTTGTTCCCTTTTCTATTCATTCCTAAATGGTTTACTATTCACACCCCCTTGTTGCATTCATTTGCCTTGCCCATTTATTTCCTATGCTAGTTCTCTGTCAGAGAAAGAGAGTGGCCTCAGTGAGATTACCCTCAGCACGGCGGCCATCTTGGACTGCCTCTGACTGCATTAAGTCTCACTTTACACAAAATGGAGGTTGTTCTTCAGTGCACCAATATACAAATTTACAAACAGTTGTGAGCTTCAATTCTTTAATTTTAGGCTAAAGAATCGTAAACAAAGGTTAGTATTTTCAGTGAAAACACACTTTTATCTTTAACAAATGATAGCACAGCTGATTCACATTTCCCTCACTAAACATTTGCTTTTTTAACAATGTTTTTGATGCCATCAAATACATAACATGATTTTCATAAAAACATACATTTTCATTCATATTCTTTTAGGTATTGCTGTAGCATCACACCTTTTATCCTCAGCATAGCAGGCAGTTTTTGTGGTTCTCACACAGGCGAAAACCATAATGTATAGTTGTAAACATGCTTTTCATTTACAAATCCAGTCAGAAAAAAACGTATTCCTACGGTTATATAAGATACACTTTATTGGACTGTGGTTTTCTCACTGTACTGCACTTTTGCATTGATCACCTGGCCAGCTTTGTTTTACTTGGCCTTTCCTATTTAATAAATGACTTCATACAACATACAGCTTTTGTTTGCCTACCCTGTATTGAGACAATGGGAGTCCACTTTTGGCTTTATTGTGGTTCAGGGGAGTAGGGTAAAAGGCTTTTGTGACGATAGGTGCCATCCTATAAATGCGAACACTTAAACTCTCTTCAATGAGCATGCATGCCAACATACCTGATTCAAGCTTGAGACTACCAATGTTTAAGCCAAAATGGCTTTATCTGTTTCTGACCTGAAATTGCTTCTTCTTTAATGTATATCAATTGGCAAAATACATTCCCCCTAATTTGTTTTGAAAATATCTACTTTTAAAATGTTGACATGTCTGAATGAGGCTGAACCGAATATATGATGTTACAACGCAAACAATTACAATGCATGCCTTTACAACCTGGCTTTTACATCGCAGCATCCATTACAACACATGATTTTACAACGCATGCGCTCACAACGCATTTTTAGAAACTAAATTTACAACGCATTCCATTACAACGCATACCATTACAACGCATGACATTACAACGCACAATACTTTTAGGGCAGGAGTAGTGTAAGTGTTAGATAGCGTAGGGGTAAAAATTACTATTCCCACTACAGTGAGTGCACTAGTAGGGTAAGTGTCGGATAGTGTAGGGGTAAACATTTCTATTCCCACTCCAGTGAGTGCAACCGTAGGGTAAGTATTGGATAGTGTAGGGATAAGAATACTATCCCCATGAACCCCAAAACCCATACCCACCCTAAAACTAAAAAATCCCCATTACTTACCTTATAATGCGTTGCAATGGCATGCGTTGTATTGATATTCATTGTAAAGGCATGCGTTGTAGTGACATGCGTTGTAATGTCATGCGTTGTAATGGTATGTTATGTAAGGGCAGCTGTGTTGTAATGACTGCGTTGTGAAGGTAGTGCGTTGCAATGACTGCTATGTAAAGGTTGTTTCCCGGCTGAACTAGTTGAAGACTGTAGAATTCTGACCTGAAATTGCTTCTTCTTTAATGTATATCAATTGGCAAAATACATTCCCCCTAATTTGTTTCGAAAATATCTACTTTTAAAATGTTGACATGTCTGAATGAGGCTGAACCGAATATATGATGTTACACGCAAACAATTACAATGCATGCCTTTACAACCTGGCTTTTACATCGCAGCATCCATTACAACGCATGATTTTACAACGCATGCCCTCACAACGCATTTTTAGAAACTAAATTTACAACGCATTCCATAACAACGCATACCATTACAACGCATGACATTACAACGCACAATACTTTTAGGGCAGGAGTAGTGTAAGTGTTAGATAGCGTAGGGGTAAAAATTACTATTCCCATCCAGTGAGTGCACTAGTAGGGTAAGTGTCGGATAGTGTAGGGGTAAACATTTCTATTCCCACTCCAGTGAGTGCAACCGTAGGGTAAGTATTGGATAGTGTAGGGATAAGAATACTATCCCCATGAACCCCAAAACCCATACCCACCCTAAAACTAAAAAATCCCCATTACTTACCTTATAATGCGTTGCAATGGTATGCGTTGTATTGATATTCATTGTAATGGCATGCGTTGTAGTGACATGCATTGTAATGGCATGCGTTGTAATGGTATGTGATGTAAGGGCAGCTGCGTTGTAATGACTGCGTTGTGTAGGTAGTGCAATGTAATGACTGCTATGTAAAGGTTGTTTCCCGGCTGGACTAGTTAAAGACTGTAGAAGTATTTTGCTTGTTAGGAGGGCCCAGTTATTGCCAAATAGTAATATGCAGTTTATCCAGCAGTCTGAATGAAAGAGGGCACACACTTTAAGTGGTATCTCTATCAGCTGAGTTGAACTTTTGACCTCTTCTGCCACCAGGGCAGAGGCTGGCTGGGACATTCTGAGAGAAGAATGCCTTGTGTCAGTATTCTGTGCCAACATTCTAAAGCTTCCCTGCCCAGCCCCCACTTCAAGCACCCTTCTCAGAGAGGAACATGAAAAGTGACAGAAGCTTTAGATACAGAGATCGGTTCTGGCTCATGTCACTCTTGCTTTGGCCAAATGATTGAACCTTACAACAACCTTTCCCAACACTCTCCAGGTTATCCCTGTCCCTCACTTCACTCACTTCATATTCATTACATACACCCGGTATTGTTCCCTTTTCTATTTATTCCTAAATTGGTTACTATCCACAAACCCCTTGTTGCATTCATTTGCCTTGCACATTTATTTCCTATGCTGGTTCTCTGTGAGAGAAAGAGAGTGGCCTCAGTGAGATTTCCCTCAACACGGCGGCCATCTTGGACTGCCTCTGACTGCATTAAGTATCAGTTCACACAAAATAGAGGTTGTTCTCCAGTGCACCCATATCCAAATTTACAAACAGTTGTGAGCGTCAATTCTTTAATTTTATGCTAAAGAATCGTAAACAAAGAATAGTGTTATCAGTGAAAACACACTTTTATCTTTTACAAATGATAGCACAGCTGATTCACATTTCCCTCACTAAACATTTGCTTTTTTAACAATATGCTTGTTGCCATCAAACACATAACATGATTTTCATAAAAACATACATTTTCATTAATATTCTTTTAGGTATTGCTGTGGCATCACACCTTTTATCCTCAGCATAGCAGGCAGTTTTTGTGGTTCTCACACAGGCAAAAAACTAAATGTATAGTTGTAAACATGCTTTTCATTTACAAATCCAGTCAGAAAAAATGTGTTCCTTTGGTTATATAAGATACACTTTATTGGACTGTGGTTCTCTCACTGTACTGAACTTTTGCATTGATCACCTGGCCAGCTTTGTTTTACTTGGCCTTTCCTATTTAATAAATGACTTCATACAACATACAGCTATTGTTTGCCTACCCTGTATTGAGACAATGGGAGTCCACTTTTGGCTTTATTATGGTTCAGGGGAGTAGGGTAAAAGGCTTTTGTGACAATAGGTGCCCACCTATAAATGTGAACACTTAAACTCTCTTCAACGAGCATACATGCCAGCATACCTGATTCAAGCTTGAGACTACCAATGTTTTAGCCAAAATGTTTTTTTCTGTTTCTGACCTGAAATTTCCTCTTCTTTAATGTATTTCAATTGGCAAAATACATTCCCCCTAATTTGTTTTAAAAATATCTACTTTTAAAATGTTGACATGTCTGAATGAGGCTGAACTGAATATATGATGTTACAACGCAAACAATTACAACGCATGTGTAAGTGATACACTATTGTTGCTAAATAATATGTTGTTTACCAGATCCACAATCCTATTTACAGTTGTGGCCATTGGTGTCTGTGCTCGTGCTAATTTTGAGTTGTGAATGCCACTGTCACATGTGTTCCCCTTCTTAGAAGTGTTGTCCTAGAGTAACAGTGGTAGATAAAAGCAAAGTTGGCGTCTTAACCCCTAAAAGTCTGGTCTCTTCACTGTTGCCTGGCATTAGGACTTACAGAAACTGTTCATTTTGTTGTCATTCTTGTTTCAGGTTTAGACTGGACATCTCCATGGTAATCTCTTCACTTTGTTTCAATTTTGAATGTTTTCTGTTGTACCATTTACTCATTGTCTGGCAATGCACACATGTTATTGTTTTGTTCATGCCCTTTCTTTGTCTCAGTTGTAGTCATTTACCCGTTAAGGTCTGCACTGCACATAGTGGTGCAATGTTCTTCATATGCAGTACATTTAAAAGTGTTGTCGGGTACTGATTCTATTCCATGGCCTTTTCTGCTCAGTTTGGTGTCCGGATACATTTATATTAATTGCCAAGTTTTTTATTGCATCAGGCTGACTCAGTTGTTGTCCATTTGCTTACATATTTATCAATTCTATCATCCTCTCCTTTTGATAATCTCACCTATTTACTTCCCATCCTTCTATTAAGCCTCTTTTTGTTCCCTTTTCTATTCATTCCTAAATGGTTTACTATTCACACCCCCTTGTTGCATTCATTTGCCTTGCCCATTTATTTCCTATGCTAGTTCTCTGTCAGAGAAAGAGAGTGGCCTCAGTGAGATTACCCTCAGCACGGCGGCCATCTTGGACTGCCTCTGACTGCATTAAGTCTCACTTTACACAAAATGGAGGTTGTTCTTCAGTGCACCAATATACAAATTTACAAACAGTTGTGAGCTTCAATTCTTTAATTTTAGGCTAAAGAATCGTAAACAAAGGTTAGTATTTTCAGTGAAAACACACTTTTATCTTTAACAAATGATAGCACAGCTGATTCACATTTCCCTCACTAAACATTTGCTTTTTTAACAATGTTTTTGATGCCATCAAATACATAACATGATTTTCATAAAAACATACATTTTCATTCATATTCTTTTAGGTATTGCTGTAGCATCACACCTTTTATCCTCAGCATAGCAGGCAGTTTTTGTGGTTCTCACACAGGCGAAAACCATAATGTATAGTTGTAAACATGCTTTTCATTTACAAATCCAGTCAGAAAAAAACGTATTCCTACGGTTATATAAGATACACTTTATTGGACTGTGGTTTTCTCACTGTACTGCACTTTTGCATTGATCACCTGGCCAGCTTTGTTTTACTTGGCCTTTCCTATTTAATAAATGACTTCATACAACATACAGCTTTTGTTTGCCTACCCTGTATTGAGACAATGGGAGTCCACTTTTGGCTTTATTGTGGTTCAGGGGAGTAGGGTAAAAGGCTTTTGTGACGATAGGTGCCATCCTATAAATGCGAACACTTAAACTCTCTTCAATGAGCATGCATGCCAACATACCTGATTCAAGCTTGAGACTACCAATGTTTAAGCCAAAATGGCTTTATCTGTTTCTGACCTGAAATTGCTTCTTCTTTAATGTATATCAATTGGCAAAATACATTCCCCCTAATTTGTTTTGAAAATATCTACTTTTAAAATGTTGACATGTCTGAATGAGGCTGAACCGAATATATGATGTTACAACGCAAACAATTACAATGCATGCCTTTACAACCTGGCTTTTACATCGCAGCATCCATTACAACACATGATTTTACAACGCATGCGCTCACAACGCATTTTTAGAAACTAAATTTACAACGCATTCCATTACAACGCATACCATTACAACGCATGACATTACAACGCACAATACTTTTAGGGCAGGAGTAGTGTAAGTGTTAGATAGCGTAGGGGTAAAAATTACTATTCCCACTACAGTGAGTGCACTAGTAGGGTAAGTGTCGGATAGTGTAGGGGTAAACATTTCTATTCCCACTCCAGTGAGTGCAACCGTAGGGTAAGTATTGGATAGTGTAGGGATAAGAATACTATCCCCATGAACCCCAAAACCCATACCCACCCTAAAACTAAAAAATCCCCATTACTTACCTTATAATGCGTTGCAATGGCATGCGTTGTATTGATATTCATTGTAAAGGCATGCGTTGTAGTGACATGCGTTGTAATGTCATGCGTTGTAATGGTATGTTATGTAAGGGCAGCTGTGTTGTAATGACTGCGTTGTGAAGGTAGTGCGTTGCAATGACTGCTATGTAAAGGTTGTTTCCCGGCTGAACTAGTTGAAGACTGTAGAATTCTGACCTGAAATTGCTTCTTCTTTAATGTATATCAATTGGCAAAATACATTCCCCCTAATTTGTTTCGAAAATATCTACTTTTAAAATGTTGACATGTCTGAATGAGGCTGAACCGAATATATGATGTTACACGCAAACAATTACAATGCATGCCTTTACAACCTGGCTTTTACATCGCAGCATCCATTACAACGCATGATTTTACAACGCATGCCCTCACAACGCATTTTTAGAAACTAAATTTACAACGCATTCCATAACAACGCATACCATTACAACGCATGACATTACAACGCACAATACTTTTAGGGCAGGAGTAGTGTAAGTGTTAGATAGCGTAGGGGTAAAAATTACTATTCCCATCCAGTGAGTGCACTAGTAGGGTAAGTGTCGGATAGTGTAGGGGTAAACATTTCTATTCCCACTCCAGTGAGTGCAACCGTAGGGTAAGTATTGGATAGTGTAGGGATAAGAATACTATCCCCATGAACCCCAAAACCCATACCCACCCTAAAACTAAAAAATCCCCATTACTTACCTTATAATGCGTTGCAATGGTATGCGTTGTATTGATATTCATTGTAATGGCATGCGTTGTAGTGACATGCATTGTAATGGCATGCGTTGTAATGGTATGTGATGTAAGGGCAGCTGCGTTGTAATGACTGCGTTGTGTAGGTAGTGCAATGTAATGACTGCTATGTAAAGGTTGTTTCCCGGCTGGACTAGTTAAAGACTGTAGAAGTATTTTGCTTGTTAGGAGGGCCCAGTTATTGCCAAATAGTAATATGCAGTTTATCCAGCAGTCTGAATGAAAGAGGGCACACACTTTAAGTGGTATCTCTATCAGCTGAGTTGAACTTTTGACCTCTTCTGCCACCAGGGCAGAGGCTGGCTGGGACATTCTGAGAGAAGAATGCCTTGTGTCAGTATTCTGTGCCAACATTCTAAAGCTTCCCTGCCCAGCCCCCACTTCAAGCACCCTTCTCAGAGAGGAACATGAAAAGTGACAGAAGCTTTAGATACAGAGATCGGTTCTGGCTCATGTCACTCTTGCTTTGGCCAAATGATTGAACCTTACAACAACCTTTCCCAACACTCTCCAGGTTATCCCTGTCCCTCACTTCACTCACTTCATATTCATTACATACACCCGGTATTGTTCCCTTTTCTATTTATTCCTAAATTGGTTACTATCCACAAACCCCTTGTTGCATTCATTTGCCTTGCACATTTATTTCCTATGCTGGTTCTCTGTGAGAGAAAGAGAGTGGCCTCAGTGAGATTTCCCTCAACACGGCGGCCATCTTGGACTGCCTCTGACTGCATTAAGTATCAGTTCACACAAAATAGAGGTTGTTCTCCAGTGCACCCATATCCAAATTTACAAACAGTTGTGAGCGTCAATTCTTTAATTTTATGCTAAAGAATCGTAAACAAAGAATAGTGTTATCAGTGAAAACACACTTTTATCTTTTACAAATGATAGCACAGCTGATTCACATTTCCCTCACTAAACATTTGCTTTTTTAACAATATGCTTGTTGCCATCAAACACATAACATGATTTTCATAAAAACATACATTTTCATTAATATTCTTTTAGGTATTGCTGTGGCATCACACCTTTTATCCTCAGCATAGCAGGCAGTTTTTGTGGTTCTCACACAGGCAAAAAACTAAATGTATAGTTGTAAACATGCTTTTCATTTACAAATCCAGTCAGAAAAAATGTGTTCCTTTGGTTATATAAGATACACTTTATTGGACTGTGGTTCTCTCACTGTACTGAACTTTTGCATTGATCACCTGGCCAGCTTTGTTTTACTTGGCCTTTCCTATTTAATAAATGACTTCATACAACATACAGCTATTGTTTGCCTACCCTGTATTGAGACAATGGGAGTCCACTTTTGGCTTTATTATGGTTCAGGGGAGTAGGGTAAAAGGCTTTTGTGACAATAGGTGCCCACCTATAAATGTGAACACTTAAACTCTCTTCAACGAGCATACATGCCAGCATACCTGATTCAAGCTTGAGACTACCAATGTTTTAGCCAAAATGTTTTTTTCTGTTTCTGACCTGAAATTTCCTCTTCTTTAATGTATTTCAATTGGCAAAATACATTCCCCCTAATTTGTTTTAAAAATATCTACTTTTAAAATGTTGACATGTCTGAATGAGGCTGAACTGAATATATGATGTTACAACGCAAACAATTACAACGCATGCCTTTACAACGCGTTTTTTACATCGCAGCATCCATTACAACACATGATTTTACAACGCATGCCATCACAACGCATTTTTAGAAACTATATTTAAAACGCATTCCATTACAACGCATGCCTTTACAAAGCATTGCCATTACAACACGCAATACTTTTAGGGCAAGAGTAGTGTAAGTGTTGGATAGCGTAGGGCTAAAAATTGCTATTCCCACTCCAGTGAGTGCAACAGTGGGGTAAGTGTTGGATAGTGTAGGGGTAAAAATTTCTATTCCCACTCCAGTGAGTGCAACAGTAGGGTAAGTGTTGGATAGTGTAGGGGTAAAAATGTTGATTCCCACTCCAGTGAGTGTAACAGTAGGGTAAGTTGGATAGTGTTGGATAGTGTAGGGATAAAAATACTATCCCCATGTACCCCAGAACCCATACCCACCCTAAAACTAAAAAATCCCCATTACTTACCTTAAAATGCGTTGTAATGGCATGCGTTGTAATGATATTCATTGCAATGGCATGCGTTGTAGTGACATGCGTTGTAATTGCGTGCATTGTAATGGTATGTGATGTAAGGGCAGCTGCGTTGTAATGACTGCGTTGTGAAGGTAGTGCGTTGTAATGACTGCTATGTAAAGGTTGTTACCCGGCTGAACTAGTTAAAGACTGTAGAATTCTGACCTGAAATTGCTTCTTCCTTAATGTATTTTAATTGGCAAAATACATTCCCCCTAATTTGTTTTCAAAATATCTACTTTTAAAATGTTGACATGTCTGAATGAGGCTGAACTGAATATATGATGTTACAACGCAAACAATTACAACGCATGCATTTACAACACGGTTTTTACATCGCAGCATCCATTGCAATGCATGATTTTACAACGCATGCCATCACAACGCATTTTTAGAACCTACATTTACAACGCATTCCATTACAACGCATACCATTACAACATATACCATTACAACGTGCATTACTTTTTGGGCAATAGTAGTGTAAGTGCTGGATAGTGTAGGGGTAAAAATTTCTATTCCCACTCCAGTGAGTGCGACAGTAGGGTAAGTGTTGGATAGTGTAGGGATAAAAATTTCTATTCCCACTCCAGTGAGTGCAACAGTAGGGTAAGTTGGATAGTGTTGGATAATGTAGGGATAGAAATACTATCACCATGTACCCCAGAACCCATACCTACCCTAAAACTAAAAAATTCCCATTAATTACCTTATAATGCGTTGTAATGGCATGCGTTGTAATGATATTCATTGTAATGGCATGCGTTGTAGTGACATGCGTTGTAATGGCATGCGTTGTAATGGTATGTGATGTAAGGGCAGCTGCGTTGTAATGACTGCATTGTGAAGGTAGTGCGTTGTAATGACTGCTATGTAAAGGTTGTTTCCTGGCTGAACTATTTGAAGACTGTAGAATTCTGACCTGAAATTGCTTCTTCTTTAATGTATTTCAATTGGCAAAATACCTTCCCCCTAATTTGTTTTCAAAATATCTACTTTTAAAATGTTGACATGTCTGAATGAGGCTGAACTGAATATATGATGTTACAACGCAAACAATTACAATGCATGCCTTTACAACGCGGTTTTTACATTGCAGCATCCATTACAATGCATGATTTTACAACGCATGCCATCACCACCCATTTTTAGAAACTACATATACAACGCATTCCATTACAACGCATACAATTACAACGCATGCCATTACAACGCGCAATACTTTTAGGGCAAGAGTAGTGTAAGTGTTGGATAGCGTAGGGGTAAAAATTACTATTCCCACTCCAGTGAGTGCAACAGTACGGTAAGTGTTGGATAGTGTAGGGGTAAAAATTACTATTCCCACTCCAGTGAGTGCAACAGTAGGGTAAGTGTTGGATAGTGTAGGGGTAAACATTTCTATTCCCACTCCAGTGAGTGCTATAGTAGGGTAAGTTTTGGATAGGGTAGGGATAAAAATACTCTGCCCATGTACCCCAGAACCCATACCCACCCTAAAACTAAAAAAATCCCCATTACTTACCTTATAATGCATTGTAATGGCATGTGTTGTAATGATATTCATTGTAATGGCATGCGTTGTAGTGACATGCGTTGTAATGGCATGCGTTGTAATGGCATGCGTTGTAATTGTATGTGATGTAAGGGCAGCTGCGTTGTAATGACTGCGTTGTGATTGTAGTGCGTTGTAATGACTGCTATGTAAAGGCTTTTTCCCGGCTGAACTAGTTGAAGACTGTAGAATTCTGACCTGAAATTGCTTCTTCTTTAATGTATTTCAATTGGCAAAATACATTCCCCCTAATTTGCTTTCAAATATCTACTTTTAAAATGTTGACATGTCTGAATGAGGCTGAACTGAATATATGATGTTACAACGCAAACAATTACAACGCATGTCTTTACAACGCGGTTTTTACATCGCAGCATCCATTACAATGCATGATTTTACAACACATGCCATCACAACGCATTTTTAGTAACTACATTTACAACGCATTCCATTACAACACATACCATTACAACGCATGCCATTACAACGCGCAATACTTTTAGGGCAAAAGTAGTGTAAGTATTGGATAGTGTAGGGGTAAAAATTTCTATTCCAACTCCAGTGAATACAACAGTAGGGTAAGAGTTGGATAGTGTAGGGGTAAAAATGTCGATTCCCACTCCAGTGAGTGCAACAGTAGGGTAAGTTGGATAGTGTTGGATAGTGTAGGGATAAAAATACTATCCCCATGTACCCCAGAACCCATACCCACCCTAAAACTAAAAAATCCCCATTAATTACCTTATAATGCGTTGTAATGGCATGCGTTGTAATGATATTCATTTTAATGGCATGCGTTGTAGTTACATGCGTTGTAATGGCGTGCGTTGTAATGGTATGTGATGTAAGGGCAGCTGCGTTGTAATGACTGCGTTGTGAAGGTAGTGCGTTGTAATGACTGCTATGTAAAGATTGTTACCCGGCTGAACTAGTTAAAGACTGTAGAATTCTGACCTGGAATTGCTTCTTCTTTAATGTATTTCAATTGGCAAAATACATTCCCCCTAATTTGTTTTCAAAATATCTCCTTTTAAAATGTTGACATGTATGAATGAGGCTGAACTGAATATATGATGTTACAACTCAAACAATTACAACGCATGCCTTTACAACACGGTTTTTACATCGCAGCATCCATTACAATGCATGATTTTACAACGCATGCCATCACAACGCATTTTTAGAAACTACATTTACAGCGCATTCCATTACAACGCATTCCATTACAACGCATACCATTACAACGTGCAATACTTTTAGGGCAAGAGTAGTGTAAGTCCTGGATAGTGTAGGGGAAAATATTTCTATTCCCACTCCAGTGAGTGCAACAGTAGGGTAAGTGTTGGATAGTGTAGGGATAAAAATTTCTATTCCCACTCCAGTGAGTGCAACAGTAGGGTAAGTTGGATAGTGTTGGATAGTGTAGGGATAAAAATACTATCACCATGTACCCCAGAACCCATACCCACCCTAAAACTAACAGATTCCCTTTACTTACCTTATAATGCGTTGTAATGGCATGCGTTGTAATGATATTCATTGTAATGGCATACGTTGTAGTGACATGCGTTGTAATGGCATGCGTTGTAATGGTATGTGATGTAAGGGCAGCTGCGTTATAATGACTGCGTTGTTAAGGTAGTGCGTTGTAATGACTGCTATGTGAAGGTTGTTTCCCGGCTGAACTAGTTGAAGACTGTAGATTTCTGACCTGAAATTGCTTCTTCTTTAATGTATTTCAATTGGCAAAATACATTCTCCCTAATTTACTTTCAAAATATCTACTTTTAAAATGTAGACATGTCTGAATGAGGCTAAACTGAATATATTATGTTACAACGCAAACAATTACAACGGATGCCTTTACAACGCAGTTTTTACATCGCAGTATCCATTGCAATGCATGATTTTACAACGCATGCCATCACAACCCATTTTTAGTAACTACATTTACAACGCATTCCATTATAACGCATACCATTACAACGCATGCCATTACAACGTGCAATACTTTTAGGGCAAGAGTATTGTAAGTGTTGGATAGTGTAGGGGTAAAAATTACTATTCCCACTCCAGTGAGTGCAACAGTAGGGTAAGTGTTGGATAGTGTAGGGGTAAACATTTCTATTCCCACTCCAGTGAGTGCAACAGTAGGGTAAGTGTTGGATAGTGTAGGGATAAAAACACTATCCCCATGTACCCCAGAACCCATACCCACCCTAAAACAAGAAAATCCCCATTACTTACCTTATAATGCGTTGTAATGGCATGCGTTGTAATGATATTTATTGTAATGGCATGCGTTGTAGTGACATGCGTTGTAATGGCATGCGTTGTAATGGTATGTGATGTAAGGGCAGCTGCGTTGTAATGACTGCGTTGTGTAGGTAGTGCAATGTAATGACTGCTATGTAAAGGTTGTTTCCCGGCTGGACTAGTTAAAGACTGTAGAAGTATTTTGCTTGTTAGGAGGGCCCAGTTATTGCCAAAATGTAATATGCAGTTTATCCAGCAGTCTGAATGAAAGAGGGCACACACTTTGAGTGGTATCTCTATCAGCTGAGTTGAACTTTTGACCTATTCTGCCACCAGGGCAGAGGCTGGCTGGGACATTCTGAGAGAAGAATGCCTTGTGTCAGTATTCTGTGTCAACATTCTAAAGCTTCCCTGCCCAGCCCCCACTTCAAGCACCCTTCTCAGAGAGGAACATGAAAAGTGACAGAAGCTTAAGATACAGAGATCGGTTCTGGCTCATGTCACTCTTGCTTTGGCCAAATGATTGAACCTTACAACAACCTTTCCCAACACTCTCCAGGGTATCCCTGTCCCTCACTTCACTCACTTCATATTCATTACATACACCCGGTATTGTTCCCTTTTCTATTTATTCCTAAATTGTTTACTATCCACAAACCCCTTGTTGCATTCATTTGCCTTGCACATTTATTTCCTATGCTGGTTCTCTGTGAGAGAAAGAGAGTGGCCTCAGTGAGATTTCCCTCAACACGGCGGCCATCTTGGACTGCCTCTGACTGCATTAAGTATCAGTTCACACAAAATAGAGGTTGTTCTCCAGTGCACCAGTATACAAATTTACAAACAGTTGTGAGCTTCAATTCTTTAATTTTAGGCTAAAGAATCGTAAACAAAGGTTAGTATTTTCAGTGAAAACACACTTTTATCTTTAACAAATGATAGCACAGCTGATTCACATTTCCCTCACTAAACATTTGCTTTTTTAACAATGTTGTTGATGCAATCAAATACATAACATGATGTTCATAAAAACATACATTTTCATTCATATTCTTTTAGGTATTGCTGTGGCATCACACCTTTTATCCTCAGCATAGCAGGCAGTTTTTGTGGTTCTCACACAGGCGAAAACCATAATGTATAGTTGTAAACATGCTTTTCATTTACAAATCCAGTCAGAAAAAAACGTATTCCTATGGGTATATAAGATACACTTTATTGGACTGTGGTTCTCTCACTGTACTGCACTTTTGCATTGATCACCTGGCCAGCTTTGTTTTACTTGGCCTTTCCTATTTAATAAATGACTTCATACAACATACAGCTTTTGTTTGCCTACCCTGTATTGAGACAATGGGAGTCCACTTTTGGCTTTATTGTGGTTCAGGGGAGTAGGGTAAAAGGCTTTTGTGACGATAGGTGCCATCCTATAAATGCGAACACTTAAACTCTCTTCAATGAGCATACATGCCAACATACCTGATTCAAGCTTGAGACTACCAATGTTTAAGCCAAAATGGCTTTATCTGTTTCTGACCTGAAATTGCTTCTTCTTTAATGTATATCAATTGGCAAAATACATTCCCCCTAATTTGTTTCGAAAATATCTACTTTTAAAATGTTGACATGTCTGAATGAGGCTGAACCGAATATATGATGTTACAACGCAAACAATTACAATGCATGCCTTTACAACCTGGCTTTTACATCGCAGCATCCATTACAACGCATGATTTTACAACGCATGCGCTCACAACGCATTTTTAGAAACTAAATTTACAACGCATTCCATTAAAACGAATACCATTACAACGCATGACATTACAACGCACAATACTTTTAGGGCAGGAGTAGTGTAAGTGTTAGATAGCGTAGGGTTAAAAATTACTATTCCCACTACAGTGAGTGCACTAGTAGGGTAAGTGTCGGATAGTGTAGGGGTAAACATTTCTATTCCCACTCCAGTGAGTGCAACCGTAGGGTAAGTAATGGATAGTGTAGGGATAAGAATACTATCCCCATGAACCCCAAAACCCATACCCACCCTAAAACTAAAAAATCCCCATTACTTACCTTATAATGCGTTGCAATGGCATGCGTTGTATTGATATTCATTGTAATGGCATGCGTTGTAGTGACATGCGTTGTAATGGCATGCGTTGTAATGGTATGTTATGTAAGGGCAGCTGTGTTGTAATGACTGCGTTGTGAAGGTAGTGCGTTGTAATGACTGCTATGTAAAGGTTGTTTCCCGGCTGGACTAGTTAAAGACTGTAGAAGTATTTTGCTTGTTAGGAGGGCCCAGTTATTGCCAAAAATTAATATGCAGTTTATCCAGCAGTCTGGCTGAAAGAGGGCACACACTTTGAGTGGTATCTCTATCAGCTGAGTTGAACATTTGTCCTCTTCTGCCACCAGGGCAGAGGCTGGCTGGGACATTCTGAGAGAAGACTGCCCTGTGTCAGTATTCTGTGCCAACATTCTAAAGCTTCCCTGCCCAGCCCCCACTTCAAGCACCCTTATCAGAGAGGATCACGAAAAGTGACAGAAGCTTTAGATACAGAGATCAGTTCTGGCTCATGTCACTCTTGCTTTGGCCAAATGATTGAACCTTACAACCACCTTACCCAACACTCTCCAGGTTATCCCTGTCCCTCACTTCACTCACTTCATATTCATTACATACACCTGGTATTGTTCCCTTTTCTATTCATTCCTAAATTGTTTACTATCCACACGCCCTTGTTGCATTCATTTGCCTTGCTCATTTATTTCCTATGCTGGTTCTCTGTGAGAGAAAGAGAGTGGCCTCAGTGAGATTTCCCTCAGCGCGGCGGCCATCTTAGACTTCCTCTGACTGCATTAAGTCTCAGTTCACACAAAATGGAGGATATTCTTTAGTGCACCCATATACAAATTCACAAACAGTTGTGAGCTTCAATTCTTTAATTTAGGCTAAAGAATCATAAACAAAGGATAGTGTTTTCAGTGAAAACACACTTTTATCTTTCCCAAATGATAGCACAGCTGATTCACATTTCCCTCACTAAACATTTGCTTTTTTAACAATGTTTGTTGCCATCAAATACATAACATGATTTTCATAAAAACATACATTTTCCTTCATATTCTTTTAGGTATTGCTGTGGCATCACACCTTTTATCCTCAGCATAGCAGGCAGTTTATGTGGTTCTCACACAGGCAAAAAACAAAATGTATAGTTGTAAACATGCTTTTCATTTACAAATCCAGTCAGAAAAAATGTGTTCCTTTGGTTATATTAGATACACGTTATTGGACTGTGGTTCTCTCACTGTACTGAACTGTTGCATTGATCACCTGGCCAGCTTTGTTTTACTTGGCCTTTCCTATTTAATAAATGACTTCATACAACATACAGCTATTGTTTGCCTACCCTGTATTGAGACAATGGGAGTCCACCTTTGGCTTTATTATGGTGCAGGGGAGTAGGGTAAAATGCTTTTGTGACAATAGGTGCCCACCTATAAATGTGAACATTTAAACTCTCTTCAATGAGCATACATGCCAGCATACCTGATTCAAGCTTGAGACTACTAATGTTTAAGCCAAACTGTTTTTTTCTATTTCTGACCTGAAATTTCTTCTTCTTTAATGTATTTTAATTGGCAAAATACATTCCCCTTAATTTGTTTTAAAAAGATCTAATTTTAAAATGTTGACATGTCTGAATGAGGCTGAACTGAATATATGATGTTACAACGCTAACAATTACAACGCATGCCTTTACAACACGGTTTTTACATCGCAGCATCCATTACAGCGCATGATTTTACAACGCATGCCAGCACAACACATTTTTAGAAACTACATTTACAACGCATTCCATTACAACTTATGCCATTACAACGCATGCCATTACAACGCGCAATACTTTTAGGGCAAGAGTATTGTAAGTGTTGGATAGTGCAGGGGTAAAAATTACTATTCCCACTCCAGTGAGTGCAACAGTAGGGTAAGTATTGGATAGTGTAGGGGTAAACATTTCTATTCCCACTCCGGTGAGTGCAATAGTAGGGTAAGTGTTGGATAGTGTAGGGGTAAAAAATTCTATCCCAACTCCAGTGAGTGCAACAGTAGGGTATGTTGGATAGTGTTGGATAGTATAGGGATAAAAATACTATCCCCATGTACCCCAGAACCCATACCCTCCCTAAAAGTAAAAAATCTCCATTACTTACCTTATAATGCATTCTAATGGCATGTGTTGTAATGATATTCATTGTAATGGCATGCGTTGTAGTGACATGCGTTGTAATGGCATGCGTTGTAATGGTATGTGATGTAAGGGCAGCTGCATTGTAATGACTGCGTTGTGAATGTAGTGCGTTGTAATGACTGCTATGTAAAGGCTGTTTCCCGGCTGAACTAGTTGAAGACTAGAATTCTGACCTGAAATTGCTTCTTCTTCAATGTATTTCAATTGGCAAAATACATTCCCCCTAATTTGCTTTCAAAATATCTACTTTTAAAATGTTGACATGTCTGAATGAGGCTGAACTGAA
Source organism: Lissotriton vulgaris (assembly GCF_964263255.1). Classification (NCBI taxonomy): domain Eukaryota; kingdom Metazoa; phylum Chordata; class Amphibia; order Caudata; family Salamandridae; genus Lissotriton; species Lissotriton vulgaris. The sequence goes on from NW_028243747.1 coordinate 117,672, forward strand.
TATATGATGGTACAACGCAAACAATTACAACGCATGCTTTTACAACGCGGTTTTTACATTGCAGCATCCATTACAATGCATGATTTTACAACGCATGCCATCACAACGCACTTTTAGAAACTACATTTACAACGCATTCCATTACAACGTATACCTTTACAACGCATGCCATTACAACACGCAATACTTTTAGGACAAGAGTAGTGTAAGTGTTGGATAGCGTAGGGGTAAAAATTGCTATTCCCACTCCTGTGAGTGCAACAGTAGGGTAAGTGTTGGATAGTGTAGGGGTAAAAATGTCTATTCCCACTCCAGTGAGTGCAACAGCAGGGTAAGTGTTGGATAGTGTAGGGGTAAAAAATTCTATTCCCACTCCAGTGAGTGCAACAGTAGGGTAAGTTGGATAGTGTTGGATAGTATAGGGATAAAAATACTATCCCCATGTACCCCAGAACCCATACCCACCCTAAAACTAAAAAATTCCCATTACTTACCGTATAATGCGATGTAATGGCATGCGTTGTAATGATATTCATTGTAATGGCATACGTTGCAGTGACATGTGTTGTAATGGCATGCGTTGTAATGATATGTGATGTAAGGGCAGCTGCGTTATAATGACTGCGTTGTGAAGGTAGTGCGTTGTAATGACTGCTATGTAAAGGTTGTTTCCCGGCTGAACTAGTTGAAGACTGTAGATTTCTGACCTGAAATTGCTTCTTCTTAAATGTATTTCAATTGGAAAAATACATTCTCCCTAATTCACTTTCAAAACATCTACTTTTAAAATGTAGACATGTCTGAATGAGGCTAAACTGAATATATGATGTTACAACGCAAACAATTACAACGGATGCCTTTACAGCACGGTTTTTACATCGCAGTATCCATTACAATGCATGATTTTACAACGCATGCCATCACAATGCATTTTTAGTAACTACATTTACAACGCATTCCATTACAACTCATACCATTACAACGCATGCCATTACAACGCGCAAAACTTTTAGGGCAAGAGTATTGTAAGTGTTGGATAGTGTAGGGGTAAAAATTACTATTCCCACTCAAGTGAGTGCAACAGTAGGGTAAGTGTTGGATAGTGTAGGGATAAAAATACTATCCCCATGTACCCCAGAACCCATACCCACCCTAAAACAAGAAAATCCCCATTACTTACCTTATAATGCGTTGTAATGGCATGCGTTGTAATGATATTCATTGTAATGGCATGCGTTGTAGTGACATGCGTTATAATGGCATGCGTTGTAATGGTATGTGATGTAAGGGCAGCTGCGTTGTAATGACTGCGTTGTGTAGGTAGTGCAATGTAATGACTGCTATGTAAAGGTTGTTTCCCGGCTGGACTAGTTAAAGACTGTAGAAGTATTTTGCTTGTTAGGAGGGCCCAGTTATTGCCAAAAAGTAATATGCAGTTTATCCAGCAGTCTGAATGAAAGAGGGCACACACTTTGAGTGGTATCTCTATCAGCTGAGTTGAACTTTTGACCTCTTCTGCCACCAGGGCAGAGGCTGGCTGGGACATTCTGAGAGAAGAATGCCCTGTGTCAGTATTCTGTGCCAACATTCTAAAGCTTCCCTGCCCAGCCCCCACTTCAAGCACCCTTCTCAGAGAGGAACATGAAAAGTGACAGAAGCTTTAGATACAGAGATCGGTTCTGGCTCATGTCACTCTTGCTTTGGCCAAATGAGTGAACCTTACAACAACCTTTCCCAACACTCTCCAGGTTATCCCTGTCCCTCACTTAACTCACTTCATATTCATTACATACACCCGGTATTGTTCCCTTTTCTATTTATTCCTAAATTGGTTACTATCCACAAACCCCTTGTTGCATTCATTTGCCTTGCACATTTATTTCCTATGCTGGTTCTCTGTGAGAGAAAGAGAGTGGCCTCAGTGAGATTTCCCTCAACACGGCGGCCATCTTGGACTGCCTCTGACTGCATTAAGTATCAGTTCACACAAAATAGAGGTTGTTCTCCAGTGCACCCATATCCAAATTTACAAACAGCTGTGAGCGTCAATTCTTTAATTTTATGCTAAAGAATCGTAAACAAAGAATAGTGTTATCAGTGAAAACACACTTTTATCTTTTACAAATGATAGCACAGATGATTCACATTTCCCTCACTAAACATTTGCTTTTTTAACAATATGTTTGTTGCCATTCTTTTAGGTATTGCTGTGGCATCACACCTTTTATCCTCAGCATAGCAGGCAGTTTTTGTGGTTCTCACACAGGCAAAAAACTAAATGTATAGTTGTAAACATGCTTTTCATTTACAAATCCAGTCAGAAAAAATGTGTTCCTTTGGTTATATAAGATACACTTTATTGGACTGTGGTTCTCTCACTGTACTGAACTGTTGCATTGATCACCTGGCCAGCGTTGTTTTACTTGGCCTTTCCTATTTAATAAATGACTTCATACAACATACAGCTATTGTTTGCCTACCCTGTATTGAGACAATGGGAGTCCACTTTTGGCTTTATTATGGTTCAGGGGAGTAGGGTAAAAGGCTTTTGTGACAATAGGTGCCCACCTATAAATGTGAACACTTAAACTCTCTTCAATGAGCATACATGCCAGCATACCTGATTCAGGCTTGAGACTACCAATGTTTTAGCCAAAATGTTTGTTTCTGTTTCTGACCTGAAATTTCCTCTTCTTTAATGTATTTCAATTGGCAAAATACATTCCCCCTAATTTGTTTTCAAAATATCTACTTTTAAAATGTTGACATGTCTGAATGAGGCTGAACTGAATATATGATGTTACAACGCAAACAATTACAACGCATGCCTTTACAACGCGTTTTTTACATCACAGCATCCATTACAACACATGATTTTACAACGCATGCCATCACAACGCATTTTTAGAAACTACATTTAAAATGCATTCCATTACAACGCATGCCTTTACAACGCATTGCCATTACAACACGCAATACTTTTAGGGCAAGAGTAGTGTAAGTGTTGGATAGCGTAGGGCTAAAAATTGCTATTCCCACTCCAGTGAGTGCAACAGTGGGGTAAGTGTTGGATAGTGTAGGGGTAAAAATTTCTATTCCCACTCCAGTGAGTGCAACAGTAGGGTAAGTGTTGGATAGTGTAGGGGTAAAAATGTTGATTCCCACTCCAGTGAGTGTAACAGTAGGGTAAGTTGGATAGTGTTGGATAGTGTAGGGATAAAAATACTATCCCCATGTACCCCAGAACCCATACCCACCCTAAAACTAAAAAACTCCCCATTACTTACCTTATAATGCATTGTAATGGCATGCGTTGTAATGATATTCATTTTAATGGCATGCGTTGTAGTGACATGCGTTGTAATGGCGTGCGTTGTAATGGTATGTGATGTAAGGGCAGCTGCGTTGTAATGACTGCGTTGTGAAGGTAGTGCGTTGTAATGACTGCTATGTAAAGATTGTTACCCGGCTGAACTAGTTGAAGACTGTAGAATTCTGACCTGGAATTGCTTCTTCTTTAATGTATTTCAATTGGCAAAATACCTTCCCCCTAATTTGTTTTCAAAATATCTACTTTTAAAATGTTGACATGTCTGAATGAGGCTGAACTGAATATATGATGTTACAACGCAAACAATTACAACGGATGCCTTTACAACGCAGTTTTTACATCGCAGTATCCATTGCAATGCATGATTTTACAACGCATGCCATCACAACGCATTTTTAGTAACTACATTTACAACGCATTCCATTATAACGCATACCATTACAACGCATGCCATTACAACGCGCAATACTTTTAGGGCAAGAGTATTGTAAGTGTTGGATAGTGTAGGGGTAAAAATTACTATTCCCACTCCAGTGAGTGCAACAGTAGGGTAAGTGTTGGATAGTGTAGGGATAAAAATACTATCCCCATGTACCCCAGAACCCATACCCACCCTAAAACAAGAAAATCCCCATTACTTACCTTATAATGCGTTGTAATGGCATGCGTTGTAATGATATTTATTGTAATGGCATGCGTTGTAGTGACAAATACCTTCCCCCTAATTTGTTTTCAAAATATCTACTTTTAAAATGTTGACATGTCTGAATGAGGCTGAACTGAATATATGATGTTACAACGCAAACAATTACAATGCATGCCTTTACAACGCTGTTTTTACATTGCAGCATCCATTACAATGCATGATTTTACAACGCATGCCATCACCACCCATTTTTAGAAACTACATATACAATGCATTCCATTACAACGCATACAATTACAACGCATGCCATTACAACGCGCAATACTTTTAGGGCAAGAGTAGTGTAAGTGTTGGATAGCGCAGGGCTAAAAATTGCTATTCCCACTCCAGTGAGTGCAACAGTGGGGTAAGTATTGGATAGTGTAGTGGTAAAAATTTCTATTCCCACTCCAGTGAGTGCAACAGTAGGGTAAGTGTTGGATAGCGTAGGGGTAAAAATTACTATTCCCACTCCAGTGAGTGAACAGTACGGTAAGTGTTGGATAGTGTAGGGGTAAAAATTACTATTCCTAAACTGAATATATGATGTTACAACGCAAACAATTACAACGGATGCCTTTACAGCACGGTTTTTACATCGCAGTATCCATTACAATGCATGATTTTACAACGCATGCCATCACAATGCATTTTTAGTAACTACCTTTACAACGCATTCCATTACAACTCATACCATTACAACGCATGCCATTACAACGCGCAAAACTTTTAGGGCAAGAGTATTGTAAGTGTTGGATAGTGTAGGGGTAAAAATTACTATTCCCACTCAAGTGAGTGCAACAGTAGGGTAAGTGTTGGATAGTGTAGGGATAAAAATACTATCCCCATGTACCCCAGAACCCATACCCACCCTAAAACAAGAAAATCCCCATTACTTACCTTATAATGCGTTGTAATGGCATGCGTTGTAATGATATTCATTGTAATGGCATGCGTTGTAGTGACATGCGTTATAATGGCATGCGTTGTAATGGTATGTGATGTAAGGGCAGCTGCGTTGTAATGACTGCGTTGTGTAGGTAGTGCAATGTAATGACTGCTATGTAAAGGTTGTTTCCCGGCTGGACTAGTTAAAGACTGTAGAAGTATTTTGCTTGTTAGGAGGGCCCAGTTATTGCCAAAAAGTAATATGCAGTTTATCCAGCAGTCTGAATGAAAGAGGGCACACACTTTGAGTGGTATCTCTATCAGCTGAGTTGAACTTTTGACCTCTTCTGCCACCAGGGCAGAGACTGGCTGGGACATTCTGAGAGAAGAATGCCTTGTGTCAGTATTCTGTGCCAACATTCTAAAGCTTCCCTGCCCAGCCCCCACTTCAAGCACCCTTCTCAGAGAGGAACATGAAAAGTGACAGAAGCTTTAGATACAGAGATCGGTTCTGGCTCATGTCACTCTTGCTTTGGCCAAATGAGTGAACCTTACAACAACCTTTCCCAACACTCTCCAGGTTATCCCTGTCCCTCACTTAACTCACTTCATATTCATTACATACACCCGGTATTGTTCCCTTTTCTATTTATTCCTAAATTGGTTACTATCCACAAACCCCTTGTTGCATTCATTTGCCTTGCACATTTATTTCCTATGCTGGTTCTCTGTGAGAGAAAGAGAGTGGCCTCAGTGAGATTTCCCTCAACACGGCGGCCATCTTGGACTGCCTCTGACTGCATTAAGTATCAGTTCACACAAAATAGAGGTTGTTCTCCAGTGCACCCATATCCAAATTTACAAACAGCTGTGAGCGTCAATTCTTTAATTTTATGCTAAAGAATCGTAAACAAAGAATAGTGTTATCAGTGAAAACACACTTTTATCTTTTACAAATGATAGCACAGATGATTCACATTTCCCTCACTAAACATTTGCTTTTTTAACAATATGTTTGTTGCCATCAAATACATAACATGATTTTCATAAAAACATAAATTTTCATTCATATTCTTTTAGGTATTGCTGTGGCATCACACCTTTTATCCTCAGCATAGCAGGCAGTTTTTGTGGTTCTCACACAGGCAAAAAACTAAATGTATAGTTGTAAACATGCTTTTCATTTACAAATCCAGTCAGAAAAAATGTGTTCCTTTGGTTATATAAGATACACTTTATTGGACTGTGGTTCTCTCACTGTACTGAACTGTTGCATTGATCACCTGGCCAGCGTTGTTTTACTTGGCCTTTCCTATTTAATAAATGACTTCATACAACATACAGCTATTGTTTGCCTACCCTGTATTGAGACAATGGGAGTCCACTTTTGGCTTTATTATGGTTCAGGGGAGTAGGGTAAAAGGCTTTTGTGACAATAGGTGCCCACCTATAAATGTGAACACTTAAACTCTCTTCAATGAGCATACATGCCAGCATACCTGATTCAGGCTTGAGACTACCAATGTTTTAGCCAAAATGTTTTTTTCTGTTTCTGACCTGAAATTTCCTCTTCTTTAATGTATTTCAATTGGCAAAATACATTCCCCCTAATTTGTTTTCAAAATATCTACTTTTAAAATGTTGACATGTCTGAATGAGGCTGAACTGAATATATGATGTTACAACGCAAACAATTACAACGCATGCCTTTACAACGCGTTTTTTACATCACAGCATCCATTACAACACATGATTTTACAACGCATGCCATCACAACGCATTTTTAGAAACTACATTTAAAACGCATTCCATTACAACGCATGCCTTTACAACGCATTGCCATTACAACACGCAATACTTTTAGGGCAAGAGTAGTGTAAGTGTTGGATAGCGTAGGGCTAAAAATTGCTATTCCCACTCCAGTGAGTGCAACAGTGGGGTAAGTGTTGGATAGTGTAGGGGTAAAAATTTCTATTCCCACTCCAGTGAGTGCAACAGTAGGGTAAGTGTTGGATAGTGTAGGGGTAAAAATGTTGATTCCCACTCCAGTGAGTGTAACAGTAGGGTAAGTTGGATAGTGTTGGATAGTGTAGGGATAAAAATACTATCCCCATGTACCCCAGAACCCATACCCACCCTAAAACTAAAAAATCCCCATTACTTACCTTAAAATGCGTTGTAATGGCATGCGTTGTAATGATATTCATTGTAATGGCATGCGTTGTAGTGACATGCGTTGTAATTGCGTGCATTGTAATGGTATGTGATGTAAGGGCAGCTGCGTTGTAATGACTGCGTTGTGAAGGTAGTGCGTTGTAATGACTGCTATGTAAAGGTTGTTACCCGGCTGAACTAGTTAAAGACTGTAGAATTCTGACCTGAAATTGCTTCTTCTTTAATGTATTTCAATTGGCAAAATACATTCCCCCTAATTTGTTTTCAAAATATCTACTTTTAAAATGTTGACATGTCTGAATGAGGCTGAACTGAATATATGATGTTACAACGCAAACAATTACAACGCATGCCTTTACAACACGGTTTTTACATCGCAGCATCCATTGCAATGCATGATTTTACAACGCATGCCATCACAACGCATTTTTAGAACCTACATTTACAACGAATTCCATTACAACGCATACCATTACAACGTATACCATTACAACGTGCATTACTTTTTGGGCAATAGTAGTGTAAATGCTGGATAGTGTAGGGGTAAAAATGTCTATTCCCACTCCAGTGAGTGCGACAGTAGGGTAAGTGTTGGATAGTGTAGGGATAAAAATTTCTATTCCCACTCCAGTGAGTGCAACAGTAGGGTAAGTTGGATAGTGTTGGATAATGTAGGGATAGAAATACTATCACCATGTACCCCAGAACCCATACCCACCCTAAAACTAAAAAATTCCATATACTTACTTTATAATGCGTTGTAATGGCATGCGTTGTAATGATATTCATTGTAATGGCATACGTTGTAGCGACATGCGTTGTAATGGCATACGTTGTAGTGACATGCGTTGTAATGGCGTGCATTGTAATGGTATTTGATGTAAGGGCAGCTGCGTTGTAATGACTGCATTGTGAAGGTAGTGCGTTGTAATGACTGCTATGTAAAGGTTGTTTCCTGGCTGAACTATTTGAAGACTGTAGAATTCTGACCTGAAATTGCTTCTTCTTTAATGTATTTCAATTGGCAAAATACCTTCCCCCTAATTTGTTTTCAAAATATCTACTTTTAAAATGTTGACATGTCTGAATGAGGCTGAACTGAATATATGATGTTACAACGCAAACAATTACAATGCATGCCTTTACAACGCGGTTTTTACATTGCAGCATCCATTACAATGCATGATTTTACAACGCATGCCATCACCACCCATTTTTAGAAACTACATATACAACGCATTCCATTACAACGCATACAATTACAACGCATGCCATTACAACGCGCAATACTTTTAGGGCAAGAGTAGTGTAAGTGTTGGATAGCGTAGGGGTAAAAATTACTATTCCCACTCCAGTGAGTGCAACAGTACGGTAAGTGTTGGATAGTGTAGGGGTAAAAAGTACTATTCCCACTCCAGTGAGTGCAACAGTAGGGTAAGTGTTGAATAGTGTAGGGGTAAACATTTCTATTCCCACTCCAGTGAGTGCTATAGTAGGGTAAGTGTTGGATAGGGTAGGGATAAAAATAATCTGCCCATGTACCCCAGAACTCATACCCACCCTAAAACTAAAAAAATCCCCATTACTTACCTTATAATGCATTGTAATGGCATGTGTTGTAATGATATTCATTGTAATGGCATGCGTTGTAGTGACATGCGTTGTAATGGCATGCGTTGTAATTGTATGTGATGTAAGGGCAGCTGCGTTGTAATGACTGCGTTGTGAATGTAGTGCGTTGTAATGACTGCTATGTAAAGGCTTTTTCCCGGCTGAACTAGTTGAAGACTGTAGAATTCTGACCTGAAATTGCTTCTTCTTTAATGTATTTCAATTGGCAAAATACATTCCCCCTAATTTGCTTTCAAAATATCTACTTTTAAAATGTTGACATGTCTGAATGGGGCTGAACTGAATATATGATGTTACAACGCAAACAATTACAACGCATGCCTTTACAACGCGGTTTTTACATCGCAGCATCCATTACAATGCATGATTTTACAACGCATGCCATCACAACGCATTTTTAGTAACTACATTTACAACGCATTCCAATACAACACATACCATTACAACGCATGCCATTACAACGCGCAATACTTTTAGGGCAAAAGTAGTGTAAGTATTGGATAGTGTAGGGGTAAAAATTTCTATTCCCACTCCAGTGAGTACAACAGTAGGGTAAGTGTTGGATAGTGTAAGGGTAAAAATGTCGATTCCCACTCCAGTGAGTGCAACAGTAGGGTAAGTTGGATAGTGTTGGATAGTGTAGGGATAAAAATACTATCCCCATGTACCCCAGAACCCATACCCACCCTAAAACTAAAAAACTCCCCATTACTTACCTTATAATGCATTGTAATGGCATGCGTTGTAATGATATTCATTTTAATGGCATGCGTTGTAGTGACATGCGTTGTAATGGCGTGCGTTGTAATGGTATGTGATGTAAGGGCAGCTGCGTTGTAATGACTGCGTTGTGAAGGTAGTGCGTTGTAATGACTGCTATGTAAAGATTGTTACCCGGCTGAACTAGTTAAAGACTGTAGAATTCTGACCTGGAATTGCTTCTTCTTTAATGTATTTCAATTGGCAAAATACCTTCCCCCTAATTTGTTTTCAAAATATCTACTTTTAAAATGTTGACATGTCTGAATGAGGCTGAACTGAATATATGATGTTACAACGCAAACAATTACAACGGATGCCTTTACAACGCAGTTTTTACATCGCAGTATCCATTGCAATGCATGATTTTACAACGCATGCCATCACAACGCATTTTTAGTAACTACATTTACAACGCATTCCATTATAACGCATACCATTACAACGCATGCCATTACAACGCGCAATACTTTTAGGGCAAGAGTATTGTAAGTGTTGGATAGTGTAGGGGTAAAAATTACTATTCCCACTCCAGTGAGTGCAACAGTAGGGTAAGTGTTGGATAGTGTAGGGGTAAACATTTCTATTCCCACTCCAGTGAGTGCAACAGTAGGGGAAGTGTTGGATAGTGTAGGGATAAAAATACTATCCCCATGTACCCCAGAACCCATACCCACCCTAAAACAAGAAAATCCCCATTACTTACCTTATAATGCGTTGTAATGGCATGCGTTGTAATGATATTTATTGTAATGGCATGCGTTGTAGTGACATGTGATGTAATGGCATGCGTTGTAATGGTATGTGATGTAAGGGCAGCTGCGTTGTAATGACTGCGTTGTGTAGGTAGTGCAATGTAATGACTGCTATGTAAAGGTTGTTTCCCGGCTGGACTAGTTAAAGACTGTAGAAGTATTTTGCTTGTTAGGAGGGCCCAGTTATTGCCAAAAAGTAATATGCAGTTTATCCAGCAGTCTGAATGAAAGAGGGCACACACTTTGAGTGGTATCTCTATCAGCTGAGTTGAACTTTTGACCTCTTCTGCCACCAGGGCAGAGACTGGCTGGGACATTCTGAGAGAAGAATGCCTTGTGTCAGTATTCTGTGCCAACATTCTAAAGCTTCCCTGCCCAGCCCCCACTTCAAGCACCCTTCTCAGAGAGGAACATGAACAGTGACAGAAGCTTTAGATACAGAGATCGGTTCTGGCTCATGTCACTCTTGCTTTGGCCAAATGATTGAACCTTACAACAACCTTTCCCAACACTCTCCAGGGTATCCCTGTCCCTCACTTCACTCACTTCATATTCATTACATACACCCGGTATTGTTCCCTTTTCTATTTATTCCTAAATTGGTTACTATCCACAAACCCCTTGTTGCATTCATTTGCCTTGCACATTTATTTCCTATGCTGGTTCTCTGTGAGAGAAAGAGAGTGGCCTCAGTGAGATTTCCCTCAACACGGCGGCCATCTTGGACTGCCTCTGACTGCATTAAGTATCAGTTCACACAAAATAGAGGTTGTTCTCCAGTGCACCCATATCCAAATTTACAAACAGCTGTGAGCGTCAATTCTTTAATTTTATGCTAAAGAATCGTAAACAAAGAATAGTGTTATCAGTGAAAACACACTTTTATCTTTTACAAATGATAGCACAGATGATTCACATTTCCCTCACTAAACATTTGCTTTTTTAACAATATGTTTGTTGCCATTCTTTTAGGTATTGCTGTGGCATCACACCTTTTATCCTCAGCATAGCAGGCAGTTTTTGTGGTTCTCACACAGGCAAAAAACTAAATGTATAGTTGTAAACATGCTTTTCATTTACAAATCCAGTCAGAAAAAATGTGTTCCTTTGGTTATATAAGATACACTTTATTGGACTGTGGTTCTCTCACTGTACTGAACTGTTGCATTGATCACCTGGCCAGCGTTGTTTTACTTGGCCTTTCCTATTTAATAAATGACTTCATACAACATACAGCTATTGTTTGCCTACCCTGTATTGAGACAATGGGAGTCCACTTTTGGCTTTATTATGGTTCAGGGGAGTAGGGTAAAAGGCTTTTGTGACAATAGGTGCCCACCTATAAATGTGAACACTTAAACTCTCTTCAATGAGCATACATGCCAGCATACCTGATTCAGGCTTGAGACTACCAATGTTTTAGCCAAAATGTTTGTTTCTGTTTCTGACCTGAAATTTCCTCTTCTTTAATGTATTTCAATTGGCAAAATACATTCCCCCTAATTTGTTTTCAAAATATCTACTTTTAAAATGTTGACATGTCTGAATGAGGCTGAACTGAATATATGATGTTACAACGCAAACAATTACAACGCATGCCTTTACAACGCGTTTTTTACATCACAGCATCCATTACAACACATGATTTTACAACGCATGCCATCACAACGCATTTTTAGAAACTACATTTAAAATGCATTCCATTACAACGCATGCCTTTACAACGCATTGCCATTACAACACGCAATACTTTTAGGGCAAGAGTAGTGTAAGTGTTGGATAGCGTAGGGCTAAAAATTGCTATTCCCACTCCAGTGAGTGCAACAGTGGGGTAAGTGTTGGATAGTGTAGGGGTAAAAATTTCTATTCCCACTCCAGTGAGTGCAACAGTAGGGTAAGTGTTGGATAGTGTAGGGGTAAAAATGTTGATTCCCACTCCAGTGAGTGTAACAGTAGGGTAAGTTGGATAGTGTTGGATAGTGTAGGGATAAAAATACTATCCCCATGTACCCCAGAACCCATACCCACCCTAAAACTAAAAAACTCCCCATTACTTACCTTATAATGCATTGTAATGGCATGCGTTGTAATGATATTCATTTTAATGGCATGCGTTGTAGTGACATGCGTTGTAATGGCGTGCGTTGTAATGGTATGTGATGTAAGGGCAGCTGCGTTGTAATGACTGCGTTGTGAAGGTAGTGCGTTGTAATGACTGCTATGTAAAGATTGTTACCCGGCTGAACTAGTTAAAGACTGTAGAATTCTGACCTGGAATTGCTTCTTCTTTAATGTATTTCAATTGGCAAAATACCTTCCCCCTAATTTGTTTTCAAAATATCTACTTTTAAAATGTTGACATGTCTGAATGAGGCTGAACTGAATATATGATGTTACAACGCAAACAATTACAACGGATGCCTTTACAACGCAGTTTTTACATCGCAGTATCCATTGCAATGCATGATTTTACAACGCATGCCATCACAACGCATTTTTAGTAACTACATTTACAACGCATTCCATTATAACGCATACCATTACAACGCATGCCATTACAACGCGCAATACTTTTAGGGCAAGAGTATTGTAAGTGTTGGATAGTGTAGGGGTAAAAATTACTATTCCCACTCCAGTGAGTGCAACAGTAGGGTAAGTGTTGGATAGTGTAGGGATAAAAATACTATCCCCATGTACCCCAGAACCCATACCCACCCTAAAACAAGAAAATCCCCATTACTTACCTTATAATGCGTTGTAATGGCATGCGTTGTAATGATATTTATTGTAATGGCATGCGTTGTAGTGACAAATACCTTCCCCCTAATTTGTTTTCAAAATATCTACTTTTAAAATGTTGACATGTCTGAATGAGGCTGAACTGAATATATGATGTTACAACGCAAACAATTACAATGCATGCCTTTACAACGCTGTTTTTACATTGCAGCATCCATTACAATGCATGATTTTACAACGCATGCCATCACCACCCATTTTTAGAAACTACATATACAATGCATTCCATTACAACGCATACAATTACAACGCATGCCATTACAACGCGCAATACTTTTAGGGCAAGAGTAGTGTAAGTGTTGGATAGCGCAGGGCTAAAAATTGCTATTCCCACTCCAGTGAGTGCAACAGTGGGGTAAGTATTGGATAGTGTAGTGGTAAAAATTTCTATTCCCACTCCAGTGAGTGCAACAGTAGGGTAAGTGTTGGATAGCGTAGGGGTAAAAATTACTATTCCCACTCCAGTGAGTGAACAGTACGGTAAGTGTTGGATAGTGTAGGGGTAAAAATTACTATTCCTAAACTGAATATATGATGTTACAACGCAAACAATTACAACGGATGCCTTTACAGCACGGTTTTTACATCGCAGTATCCATTACAATGCATGATTTTACAACGCATGCCATCACAATGCATTTTTAGTAACTACCTTTACAACGCATTCCATTACAACTCATACCATTACAACGCATGCCATTACAACGCGCAAAACTTTTAGGGCAAGAGTATTGTAAGTGTTGGATAGTGTAGGGGTAAAAATTACTATTCCCACTCAAGTGAGTGCAACAGTAGGGTAAGTGTTGGATAGTGTAGGGATAAAAATACTATCCCCATGTACCCCAGAACCCATACCCACCCTAAAACAAGAAAATCCCCATTACTTACCTTATAATGCGTTGTAATGGCATGCGTTGTAATGATATTCATTGTAATGGCATGCGTTGTAGTGACATGCGTTATAATGGCATGCGTTGTAATGGTATGTGATGTAAGGGCAGCTGCGTTGTAATGACTGCGTTGTGTAGGTAGTGCAATGTAATGACTGCTATGTAAAGGTTGTTTCCCGGCTGGACTAGTTAAAGACTGTAGAAGTATTTTGCTTGTTAGGAGGGCCCAGTTATTGCCAAAAAGTAATATGCAGTTTATCCAGCAGTCTGAATGAAAGAGGGCACACACTTTGAGTGGTATCTCTATCAGCTGAGTTGAACTTTTGACCTCTTCTGCCACCAGGGCAGAGACTGGCTGGGACATTCTGAGAGAAGAATGCCTTGTGTCAGTATTCTGTGCCAACATTCTAAAGCTTCCCTGCCCAGCCCCCACTTCAAGCACCCTTCTCAGAGAGGAACATGAAAAGTGACAGAAGCTTTAGATACAGAGATCGGTTCTGGCTCATGTCACTCTTGCTTTGGCCAAATGAGTGAACCTTACAACAACCTTTCCCAACACTCTCCAGGTTATCCCTGTCCCTCACTTAACTCACTTCATATTCATTACATACACCCGGTATTGTTCCCTTTTCTATTTATTCCTAAATTGGTTACTATCCACAAACCCCTTGTTGCATTCATTTGCCTTGCACATTTATTTCCTATGCTGGTTCTCTGTGAGAGAAAGAGAGTGGCCTCAGTGAGATTTCCCTCAACACGGCGGCCATCTTGGACTGCCTCTGACTGCATTAAGTATCAGTTCACACAAAATAGAGGTTGTTCTCCAGTGCACCCATATCCAAATTTACAAACAGCTGTGAGCGTCAATTCTTTAATTTTATGCTAAAGAATCGTAAACAAAGAATAGTGTTATCAGTGAAAACACACTTTTATCTTTTACAAATGATAGCACAGATGATTCACATTTCCCTCACTAAACATTTGCTTTTTTAACAATATGTTTGTTGCCATCAAATACATAACATGATTTTCATAAAAACATAAATTTTCATTCATATTCTTTTAGGTATTGCTGTGGCATCACACCTTTTATCCTCAGCATAGCAGGCAGTTTTTGTGGTTCTCACACAGGCAAAAAACTAAATGTATAGTTGTAAACATGCTTTTCATTTACAAATCCAGTCAGAAAAAATGTGTTCCTTTGGTTATATAAGATACACTTTATTGGACTGTGGTTCTCTCACTGTACTGAACTGTTGCATTGATCACCTGGCCAGCGTTGTTTTACTTGGCCTTTCCTATTTAATAAATGACTTCATACAACATACAGCTATTGTTTGCCTACCCTGTATTGAGACAATGGGAGTCCACTTTTGGCTTTATTATGGTTCAGGGGAGTAGGGTAAAAGGCTTTTGTGACAATAGGTGCCCACCTATAAATGTGAACACTTAAACTCTCTTCAATGAGCATACATGCCAGCATACCTGATTCAGGCTTGAGACTACCAATGTTTTAGCCAAAATGTTTTTTTCTGTTTCTGACCTGAAATTTCCTCTTCTTTAATGTATTTCAATTGGCAAAATACATTCCCCCTAATTTGTTTTCAAAATATCTACTTTTAAAATGTTGACATGTCTGAATGAGGCTGAACTGAATATATGATGTTACAACGCAAACAATTACAACGCATGCCTTTACAACGCGTTTTTTACATCACAGCATCCATTACAACACATGATTTTACAACGCATGCCATCACAACGCATTTTTAGAAACTACATTTAAAACGCATTCCATTACAACGCATGCCTTTACAACGCATTGCCATTACAACACGCAATACTTTTAGGGCAAGAGTAGTGTAAGTGTTGGATAGCGTAGGGCTAAAAATTGCTATTCCCACTCCAGTGAGTGCAACAGTGGGGTAAGTGTTGGATAGTGTAGGGGTAAAAATTTCTATTCCCACTCCAGTGAGTGCAACAGTAGGGTAAGTGTTGGATAGTGTAGGGGTAAAAATGTTGATTCCCACTCCAGTGAGTGTAACAGTAGGGTAAGTTGGATAGTGTTGGATAGTGTAGGGATAAAAATACTATCCCCATGTACCCCAGAACCCATACCCACCCTAAAACTAAAAAATCCCCATTACTTACCTTAAAATGCGTTGTAATGGCATGCGTTGTAATGATATTCATTGTAATGGCATGCGTTGTAGTGACATGCGTTGTAATTGCGTGCATTGTAATGGTATGTGATGTAAGGGCAGCTGCGTTGTAATGACTGCGTTGTGAAGGTAGTGCGTTGTAATGACTGCTATGTAAAGGTTGTTACCCGGCTGAACTAGTTAAAGACTGTAGAATTCTGACCTGAAATTGCTTCTTCTTTAATGTATTTCAATTGGCAAAATACATTCCCCCTAATTTGTTTTCAAAATATCTA
Source organism: Lissotriton vulgaris (assembly GCF_964263255.1). NCBI lineage: Eukaryota > Metazoa > Chordata > Amphibia > Caudata > Salamandridae > Lissotriton > Lissotriton vulgaris. Next base: position 134,023 of record NW_028243747.1, read on the forward strand.
CTTTTAAAATGTTGACATGTCTGAATGAGGCTGAACTGAATATATGATGTTACAACGCAAACAATTACAACGCATGCCTTTACAACACGGTTTTTACATCGCAGCATCCATTGCAATGCATGATTTTACAACGCATGCCATCACAACGCATTTTTAGAACCTACATTTACAACGAATTCCATTACAACGCATACCATTACAACGTATACCATTACAACGTGCATTACTTTTTGGGCAATAGTAGTGTAAATGCTGGATAGTGTAGGGGTAAAAATGTCTATTCCCACTCCAGTGAGTGCGACAGTAGGGTAAGTGTTGGATAGTGTAGGGATAAAAATTTCTATTCCCACTCCAGTGAGTGCAACAGTAGGGTAAGTTGGATAGTGTTGGATAATGTAGGGATAGAAATACTATCACCATGTACCCCAGAACCCATACCCACCCTAAAACTAAAAAATTCCATATACTTACTTTATAATGCGTTGTAATGGCATGCGTTGTAATGATATTCATTGTAATGGCATACGTTGTAGCGACATGCGTTGTAATGGCATACGTTGTAGTGACATGCGTTGTAATGGCGTGCATTGTAATGGTATGTGATGTAAGGGCAGCTGCGTTGTAATGACTGCATTGTGAAGGTAGTGCGTTGTAATGACTGCTATGTAAAGGTTGTTTCCTGGCTGAACTATTTGAAGACTGTAGAATTCTGACCTGAAATTGCTTCTTCTTTAATGTATTTCAATTGGCAAAATACCTTCCCCCTAATTTGTTTTCAAAATATCTACTTTTAAAATGTTGACATGTCTGAATGAGGCTGAACTGAATATATGATGTTACAACGCAAACAATTACAATGCATGCCTTTACAACGCGGTTTTTACATTGCAGCATCCATTACAATGCATGATTTTACAACGCATGCCATCACCACCCATTTTTAGAAACTACATATACAACGCATTCCATTACAACGCATACAATTACAACGCATGCCATTACAACGCGCAATACTTTTAGGGCAAGAGTAGTGTAAGTGTTGGATAGCGTAGGGGTAAAAATTACTATTCCCACTCCAGTGAGTGCAACAGTACGGTAAGTGTTGGATAGTGTAGGGGTAAAAAGTACTATTCCCACTCCAGTGAGTGCAACAGTAGGGTAAGTGTTGAATAGTGTAGGGGTAAACATTTCTATTCCCACTCCAGTGAGTGCTATAGTAGGGTAAGTGTTGGATAGGGTAGGGATAAAAATAATCTGCCCATGTACCCCAGAACTCATACCCACCCTAAAACTAAAAAAATCCCCATTACTTACCTTATAATGCATTGTAATGGCATGTGTTGTAATGATATTCATTGTAATGGCATGCGTTGTAGTGACATGCGTTGTAATGGCATGCGTTGTAATTGTATGTGATGTAAGGGCAGCTGCGTTGTAATGACTGCGTTGTGAATGTAGTGCGTTGTAATGACTGCTATGTAAAGGCTTTTTCCCGGCTGAACTAGTTGAAGACTGTAGAATTCTGACCTGAAATTGCTTCTTCTTTAATGTATTTCAATTGGCAAAATACATTCCCCCTAATTTGCTTTCAAAATATCTACTTTTAAAATGTTGACATGTCTGAATGGGGCTGAACTGAATATATGATGTTACAACGCAAACAATTACAACGCATGCCTTTACAACGCGGTTTTTACATCGCAGCATCCATTACAATGCATGATTTTACAACGCATGCCATCACAACGCATTTTTAGTAACTACATTTACAACGCATTCCAATACAACACATACCATTACAACGCATGCCATTACAACGCGCAATACTTTTAGGGCAAAAGTAGTGTAAGTATTGGATAGTGTAGGGGTAAAAATTTCTATTCCCACTCCAGTGAGTACAACAGTAGGGTAAGTGTTGGATAGTGTAAGGGTAAAAATGTCGATTCCCACTCCAGTGAGTGCAACAGTAGGGTAAGTTGGATAGTGTTGGATAGTGTAGGGATAAAAATACTATCCCCATGTACCCCAGAACCCATACCCACCCTAAAACTAAAAAACTCCCCATTACTTACCTTATAATGCATTGTAATGGCATGCGTTGTAATGATATTCATTTTAATGGCATGCGTTGTAGTGACATGCGTTGTAATGGCGTGCGTTGTAATGGTATGTGATGTAAGGGCAGCTGCGTTGTAATGACTGCGTTGTGAAGGTAGTGCGTTGTAATGACTGCTATGTAAAGATTGTTACCCGGCTGAACTAGTTAAAGACTGTAGAATTCTGACCTGGAATTGCTTCTTCTTTAATGTATTTCAATTGGCAAAATACCTTCCCCCTAATTTGTTTTCAAAATATCTACTTTTAAAATGTTGACATGTCTGAATGAGGCTGAACTGAATATATGATGTTACAACGCAAACAATTACAACGGATGCCTTTACAACGCAGTTTTTACATCGCAGTATCCATTGCAATGCATGATTTTACAACGCATGCCATCACAACGCATTTTTAGTAACTACATTTACAACGCATTCCATTATAACGCATACCATTACAACGCATGCCATTACAACGCGCAATACTTTTAGGGCAAGAGTATTGTAAGTGTTGGATAGTGTAGGGGTAAAAATTACTATTCCCACTCCAGTGAGTGCAACAGTAGGGTAAGTGTTGGATAGTGTAGGGGTAAACATTTCTATTCCCACTCCAGTGAGTGCAACAGTAGGGGAAGTGTTGGATAGTGTAGGGATAAAAATACTATCCCCATGTACCCCAGAACCCATACCCACCCTAAAACAAGAAAATCCCCATTACTTACCTTATAATGCGTTGTAATGGCATGCGTTGTAATGATATTTATTGTAATGGCATGCGTTGTAGTGACATGTGATGTAATGGCATGCGTTGTAATGGTATGTGATGTAAGGGCAGCTGCGTTGTAATGACTGCGTTGTGTAGGTAGTGCAATGTAATGACTGCTATGTAAAGGTTGTTTCCCGGCTGGACTAGTTAAAGACTGTAGAAGTATTTTGCTTGTTAGGAGGGCCCAGTTATTGCCAAAAAGTAATATGCAGTTTATCCAGCAGTCTGAATGAAAGAGGGCACACACTTTGAGTGGTATCTCTATCAGCTGAGTTGAACTTTTGACCTCTTCTGCCACCAGGGCAGAGACTGGCTGGGACATTCTGAGAGAAGAATGCCTTGTGTCAGTATTCTGTGCCAACATTCTAAAGCTTCCCTGCCCAGCCCCCACTTCAAGCACCCTTCTCAGAGAGGAACATGAACAGTGACAGAAGCTTTAGATACAGAGATCGGTTCTGGCTCATGTCACTCTTGCTTTGGCCAAATGATTGAACCTTACAACAACCTTTCCCAACACTCTCCAGGGTATCCCTGTCCCTCACTTCACTCACTTCATATTCATTACATACACCCGGTATTGTTCCCTTTTCTATTTATTCCTAAATTGTTTACTATCCACAAACCCCTTGTTGCATTCATTTGCCTTGCACATTTATTTCCTATGCTGGTTCTCTGTGAGAGAAAGAGAGTGGCCTCAGTGAGATTTCCCTCAACACGGCGGCCATCTTGGACTGCCTCTGACTGCATTAAGTCTCAGTTCACACAAAATGGAGGTTGTTCTCCAGTGCACCCATATCCAAATTTACAAACAGTTGTGAGCTTCAATTCTTTAATTTTAGGCTAAAGAATCGTAAATAAAGAATAGTGTTGTCAGTGAAAACACACTTTTATCTTTCACAAATGATAGCACAGCTGATTCACATTTCCCTCACTAAACATTTGCTTTTTTAACAATTTGTTTGTTGCCATCAAATACATAACATGATTTTCATAAAAACATTAATTTTCATTCATATTCTTTTAGGTATTGCTGTGGCATCACACCTTTTATCCTCAGCATAGCAGGCAGTTTTTGTGGTTCTCACACAGGCAAAAAACTAAATGTATAGTTGTAAACATGCTTTTCATTTACAAATCCAGTCAGAAAAAATGTGTTCCTTTGGTTATATAAGATACACTTTCTTGGACTGTGGTTCTCTCACTGTACTGAACTGTTGCATTGATCACCTGGCCAGCTTTGTTTTACCTGGCCTTTCCTATTTACTAAATGACTTCATACAACATACAGCTATTGTTTGCCTACCCTGTATTGAGACAATGGGAGTCCACTTTTGGCTTTATTATGGTTCAGGGGAGTAGGGTAAAAGGCTTTTGTAACAATAGGTGCCCACCTATCAATGTGAACACTTAAACTCTCTTCAATGTGCATACATGCCAGCATACCTGATTCAAGCTTGAGACTACCAATGTTTAAGCCAAAATGTTTTTTTCTGTTTCTGACCTGAAATTGCTTCTTCTTTAATGTATTTCAATTGGCAAAATACCTTCCCCCTAATTTGTTTTCAAAATATCTACTTTTAAAATGTTGACATGTCTGAATGAGGCTGAACTGAATATATGATGTTACAACGCAAACAATTACAATGCATGCCTTTACAATGCTGTTTTTACATTGCAGCATCCATTACAATGCATGATTTTACAACGCATGCCATCACCACCCATTTTTAGAAACTACATATACAATGCATTCCATTACAACGCATACAATTACAACACATGCCATTACAACGCGCAATACTTTTAGGGCAAGAGTAGTGTAAGTGTTGGATAGCGCAGGGCTAAAAATTGCTATTCCCACTCCAGTGAGTGCAACAGTGGGGTAAGTATTGGATAGTGTAGTGGTAAAAATTTCTATTCCCACTCCAGTGAGTGCAACAGTAGGGTAAGTGTTGGATAGCGTAGGGGTAAAAATTACTATTCCCACTCCAGTGAGTGAACAGTACGGTAAGTGTTGGATAGTGTAGGGGTAAAAATTACTATTCCTACTCCAGTGAGTGCAACAGTGGGGTAAGTGTTGGATAGTGTAGGGGTAAACATTTCTATTCCCACTCCAGTGAGTGCTACAGTAGGGTAAGTGTTGGATAGGGTAGGGATAAAAATAGTCTGCCCATGTACCCCAGAACCCATACCCACCCTAAAACTAAAAAATCCCCATTACTTACCTTATAATGCATTGTAATGGCATGTGCTGTAATGATATTCATTGTAATGGCATGCGTTGTAGTGACATGCGTTGTAATGGCATGCGTTGTAATGGTATGTGATGTAAGGGCAGCTGCGTTATAATGACTGCGTTGTGAAGGTAGTGCGTTGTAATGACTGCTATGTAAAGGTTGGTTCCCGGCTGAACTAGTTGAAGACTGTAGAATTCTGACCTGAAATTGCTTCTTCTTTAATGTATTTCAATTGGCAAAATACATTCCCCCTAATTTGCTTTCAAAATATCTACTTTTAAAATGTTGACATGTCTGAATGAGGCTGAACTGAATATATGATATTACAACGCAAACAATTACAACGCATGCCTTTACAACGCGGTTTTTACATCGCAGCATCCATTACAATGCATGATTTTACAACGCATGCCATCACAACGCATTTTTAGTAACTACATTTACAACGCATTCCATTACAACACATACCATTTCAACGCATGCCATTACAACGCGCAATACTTTTAGGGCAAAAGTAGTGTAAGTGTTGGATAGCGTAGGGCTAAAAATTGCTATTCCCACTCCAGTGAGTGCAACAGTGGGGTAAGTATTGGATAGTGTAGGGGTAAAAATGTCTATTCCCACTCCAGTGAGTGCAACAGTAGGGTAAGTGTTGGTTAGTGTAGGGGTAAAAATGTCGATTCCCACTCCAGTGAGTGCAACAGTAGGGTAAGTTGGATAGTGTTGGATAGTGTAGGGATAAAAATACTATCCCCATGTACCCCAGAACCCATAACCACCCTAAAACTAAAAAATCCCCATTACTTACCTTATAATGCGTTGTAATGATATTTATTGTAATGGCATGCGTTGTAGTGACATGCGTTATAATGGTGTGCGTTGTAATGGTATGTGATGTAAGGGCAGCTGCGTTGTAATGACTGCGTTGTGAAGGTAGTGCGTTGTAATGACTGCTATGTAAAGATTGTTACCCGGCTGAACTAGTTAAAGACTGTAGAATTCTGACCTGAAATTGCTTCTTCTTTAATGTATTTAAATCGGCAAAATACATTCCCCCTAATTTGTTTTAAAAATATCTACTTTTAAAATGTTGACATGTCGGAATGAGGCTGAACTGAATATATGATGTAACAACGCAAACAATTACAACGCATGCCTTTACAACACGGTTTTTACATCGCAGCATCCATTACAATGCATGATTTTACAACGCATGCCATCACAACGCATTTTTAGAAACTACATTTACAATGCATTCCATTACAACGCATTCCATTACAACGCATACCATTACAACGCGCAATACTTTTAGGGCAAGAGTAGTGTAAGTGCTGGATAGTGTAGGGGTAAATATTTCTATTCCCACTCCAGTGAGTGCGACAGTAGGGTAAGTGTTGGATAGTGTAGGGATAAAAATGTCTATTCCCACTCCAGTGAGTGCAACAGTAGGGTAAGTTGGATAGTGTTGGATAGTGTAGGGATAAAAATACTATCACCATGTACCCCAGAACCCATACCCACCCTAAAACTAAAAAATCCCCATTACTTACCTTATAATGCGTTGTAATGTCATGCGTTGTAATGATATTCATTGCAATGGCATGCGTTGCAGTGACATGTGTTGTAATGGCATGCGTTGTAATGGTATATGATGTAAGGGCAGCTGCCTTGTAATGACTGCATTGTGAAGGTAGTGCGTTGTAATGACTGCTATGTAAAGGATGTTTCCTGGCTGAACTAGTTGAAGACTGTAGAATTCTGACCTGAAATGGCTTCTTCTTTAATGTATTTCAATTGGCAAAATACCTTCCCCCTAATTTGTTTTCAAAATATCTACTTTTAAAATGTTGACATGTCTGAATGAGGCTGAACTGAATATATGATGTTACAACGCAAACAATTACAATGCATGCCTTTACAACGCGGTTTTTACATCGCAGCACCCATTACAATGCATGATTTTACACCGCATGCCATCACCACCCATTTTTAGAAACTACATTTACAACGCACTCCATTACAACGCCAATTACAATGCATGCCATTACAACGCGCAATACTTTTAGGGCAAGAGTAGTGTAAGTGTTGGATAGCGTAGGGGTAAAAATTACAATTCCCACTCCAGTGAGTGAAACAGTACGGTAAGTGTTGGATAGTGTAGGGGTAAAAATTACTATTCCCACTCCAGTGAGTGCAACAGTAGGGTAAGTGTTGGATAGTGTAGGGGTAAACATTTCTATTCCCAATCCAGTGAGTGCAACAGTAGGGTAAGTTGGATAGTGTTGGATAGTATAGGGATAAAAATACTATCCCCATGTGCCCCAGAACCCATACCCACCCTAAAACTAAAAAATCCCCATTACTTACCTTATAATGCGTTGTAATGGCATGCGTTGTAATGATATTCATTGTAATGGCATGCATTGTAGTGACATGCTTTGTAATGGCATGCGTTGTAATGGTATGTGATGTAAGGGCAGCTGCGTTATAATGACTGCGTTGTGAAGGTAGTGCGTTGTAATGACTTCTATGTAAAGGTTGTTTCCCGGCTGAACTAGTTGAAGACTGTAGAATTCTGACCTGAAGTTGCTTCTTCTTTAATGTATTTCAATTGGCAAAATACATTCCCCCTAATTTGCTTTCAAAATATCTACTTTTAAAATGTTGACATGTCTGAATGAGGCTAAACTGAATATATGATGTTACAACGCAAACAATTACAATGCATGCCTTTACAACGCGGTTTTTACATTGCAGCATCCATTACAATGCATGATTTTACAACCCATGCCATCACAACGCATTTTTAGTAACTACATTTACAACGCATTCCTTTACAACGCATACCATTACAACGCATGCCATTACAACGCGCAATACTTTTAGGGCAAGAGTAGCGTAAGTGTTGGATAGCGTAGGGGTAAAAATTACTATTCCCACTCCAGTGAGTGCAACCGTAGGGTAAGTGTTGGATAGTGTAGGGGTACACATTTCTATTCCCACTCTAGTGAGTGCAACAGTGGGGTAAGTGTTGGATAGGGTAGGGATAAAAATACTATCCCCATGTACCCCAAAACCCATACCCACCCTAAAACAAGAAAATCCCCATTACTTACCTTATAATGCGTCAGGACACGTTTCTTAAGTAGAACCTAAAATGAAAATATCTGTATTCTTTTTTTAACGTTGCCTTTCTGTCTTTGTTTACTTTAGTTACCTGTCAGGGGTCATTAGGGCAGCAATAGAGCACATTTAAATTGTTCTCATCCTACATTTACTGTTTTAAGTATGTATTGAAAGAGGGAATAAATACAGTCTTTAGGTGATTTTTTTCATATTTTTGTACCTGTCATGCTGCTATAAAAGTGGCCAGGTGGCATCAATAGATACCTTCGTCATTAATTTGCTCACTTGCCTTTCATTATTCGCTGTCCACTCATCTGTCCTCACTTCGTATTCATTGCTCGCTCCCTCAAGTATAGAGACACTCATAAGTAATGTTTCCTGTGCTAGTTTTCCTCTGTATGTAGGATCGCAATATTTGTATGCACCTTTTTATCACTGTGTGCACAGCAGTATGTTGCGGTAAGCAGAGGTGAATAGTGTGAGAAACTGTGCCCACTTCACTTCAGGCTATTAGGAACACTCTCTTGTGGGAAAGTGGGTTTCTGGTTGCAGTAACCCACCTACACACTATTTGCCAGGTTTCTGATGCACTTTGACTTGATGTGTCCTGTGTCCCTGCCAATCAGGTTTCCAGGGTCCTATGCTTTCTCCCAAAATGGTACCCTTTTGCGCCCGATTGTCACCTCTCTGGCCACATTTAAGTCCCTTGGAAAAAGTATAATGGGTACCAAGGACACTGTGCCCAGGGAAGCCCTCTATGGTCTGCAAAAACAACAATTGATGGACAGAATGCAGAACAATTTCATACATTCACCCCAGTACAGAGATCTGGGCCTAAATCCATCGTTTTTTTGCACTCCACAACACCCCAGTTCAGACATGGCCATATGCAAATCAGCCTTGACCCTGTGCCTCATGGGAACAGTCCAGCCCGAACTGCCAAGCCATGTCGTTCCTGGACCAGAATTAAGCATCCTAGGACCGGTTTCTGGCTATCAGCCGTCTTCAGCCAGGATAGCTTGACTCCAGTGGTGTGGAGAGCATGGGACTCACGTCTGAGCATACCCATCCCACTCGGGGTGACACATGCAAAACCAACAATTGATGGACAGAATGCAGAACAATGTCATACATTCACCCCAGTACAGAGATCTGGGCCTAAATCCATCGGTTTTTTGCACTCCACACCACCCCAGTTCAGACATGGCTATATGCAAATCAGCCTTGACCCTGTGCCTCATGGGAACAGTCCAGCCCGAACTGCCAAGCCATGTCTTTCCTGGACCGGAATCAAGCATCCTAGGACCGGTTTCTGGCTATCAGCTGTCTTCAGCCAGGATAGCTTGACTCCAGTGGTGTGGAGAGCATGGGACTCACGTCTGAGCATACCCATCCCACTCGGGGTGACAAATGCAAAAACAACAATTGATGGACAGAATGCAGAACAATGTCATACATTCACCCCAGTACAGAGATCTGGTCCTAAATCCATCGTTTTTTTGCACTCCACTCCACCCCAGTTCAGACATGGCCATATGCAAATCAGCCTTGACCCAGTGCCTCATGGGAACAGTCCAGCCCGAACTGCCAAGCCATGTCTTTCCTGGACCAGAATCAAGCATCCTAGGACTGGTTTCTGGCTATCTGCCGTCTTCAGCCAGGATAGCTTGACTCCAGTGGTGTGGAGAGCATGAGACTCACGTCTGAGCACACCCATCCCACTCGGGTGACAAATGCAAAAACAACAATTGATGGACAGAATGCAGAACAATGTCATACATTCACCCCAGTACAGAGATCTGGGCCTAAATTTATCGTTTTTTTGCACTCCACACCACCTCAGTTCAGACATGGCCATATGCAAATCAGCCTTGACCCTGTGCCTCATGGGAACAGTCCAGCCCGAACTGCCAAGCCATGTCTTTCCTGGACCGGAATCAAGCATCCTAGGACAAGTTTCTGGCTATCAGCCGTCTTCAGCCAGGATAGCTTGACTCCAGTGGTGTGGAGAGCATGGGACTCACGTCTGAGCATACCCATCCCACTCGGGGTGAGGAATGCAAACACAATTATTGATGACAGAATGCATAACAATGTCATACATTCACCCCAGTACAGAGATCTGGGCCTAAATCCATTGTTTTTTTACACTCCACACCACCCCAGTTCAGACATGGCCATATGCAAATCAGCCTTGACCCTGTGCCTCATGGGAACAGTCCAGCCCGAACTGCCAAGCCATGTCTTTCCTGGACCGGAATCAAGCATCCTAGGACCGGTTTCTGGCTATCAGCCGTCTTCAGCCAGGATAGCTTGACTCTAGTGGTTTGGAGAGCATGGGACTCACGTCTGAGCTTACCCATCCCACTCGGGATGACAAAGGCAAAAACAACAATTGATGGACAGAATGCAAAACAATGTCATACATTCACCCTAGTACAGAGATCTGGGCCTAAATCCATTGTTTCTTTGCACTCCTCACCACCCCAGTTTAGACATGGCCATATGCAAATCAGCCTTGACCCTGTGCCTTATGGGAACAGTCCAGCCGGAACTGCCAAGCCATGTCTTTCCTGGACCAGAATCAGGCATCCTAGGACCGGTTTCTGGCTATCAGCTGCGTTCAGCCAGGATAGCTTGACTCCAGTGGTGTGGAGAGCATGGGACTCACGTCTGAGCATACGCATCCCACTCGGGGTGACAAATGCAAAAACAACAATTGATGGACAGAATGCAGAACAATGTCATACATTCAACCCAGTACAAAGATCTGGGCTTAAATCCATGGTTTTTTTGCACTCCACACTACCCCAGTTCAGACATGGCCATATGCAAATCAGCCTTGACCCTGTGCCTCATGGGAACAGTCCAGCCCGAACTGCCAAGCCATGTCTTTCCTGGACCGGAATCAAGCATCCTAGGACCGGTTTCTGGCTATCAGCCTTCTTCAGCCAGGATAGCTTGACTCCAGTGGTGGGGAGAGCATGGGACTCACGTCTGAGCATACCCATCCCACTAGGGGTGACCAATGCAAAAACAACAATTGATGGACAGAATGCAGAACAATGTCATACATTCACCCCAGTACAGAGATCTGGGCCTAAATCCATCGTTTTTTTGCACTCCACACCACCCCAGTTCAGACATGGCCATATGCAAATCAGCCTTGACCCTGTGCCTCATGGGAACAGTCCAGCCTGAACTGCCAAGCCATGTCTTTCCTGGACCGGAATCAAGCATCCTAGGACCGGTTTCTCGCTATCAGCCGTCTTCAGCCAGGATAGCTTGACTCCAGTGGTGTGGAGAGCATGGGACTCACGTCTGAGCATACCCATCTCACTCGGGGTGAAAAATGCAAAAACAACAATTGATGGACAGAATGCAGAACAATGTCATACATTCACCCCAGTACAAAGATCTGGGCCTAAATCCATCGCTTTTTTGCATTCCACACCACCCCAGTTCAGACATGGCCATATGCAAATCAGCCTGGACCCTGTGCCTCATGGGAACAGTCCAGCCCGAACTGCCAAGCCATGTCTTTCCTGGCCTGGAATCAAGCATCCTAGTACCGGTTTCTGGATATCAGCCGTCTTCAGCCAGGATAGCTTGACTCCAGTGGTGTGGAGAGCATGGGACTCACGTCTGAGCATACCCATCCCACTCGGGGTGACGAATGCAAAAACAATTATTGATGGACAGAATGCAGAACAATGTCATACGTTCACCCCAGTACAAAGATCTGGGCTTAAATCCATGGTTTTTTTGCACTCCACATCACCCCAGTTCAGACATGCTCATATGCAAATCAGCCTTGACCCTGTGCCTCATGGGAATGGTCCAGCCCGAACTGCCAAGCCATGTCTTTCCTGAACTGGAATCAAGCATCCTAGGACCGGTTTCTGGCTATCAGCTGTCTTCAGCCAGGATAGCTTGACTCCAGTGGTGTGGAGAGCATGGGACTCACGTCTGAGCATACCCATCCCACTCGGGGTGACAAATGCAAAAACAACAATTGATGGACAGAATGCAGAACAATGTCATACATTCACCCCAGTACAGAGATCTGGGCCTAAATCCATCGTTTTTTTGCACTCCACACCACCCCAGTTCAGACATGGCCAAATGCAAATCAGTCTTGACCCTGTGCCTCATGGGAACAGTCCAGCCCGAACTGCCAAGCCATGTATTTCCTGGCCTGGAATCAAGCATCCTAGTACCGGTTTCTGGATATCAGCCGTCTTCAGCCAGGATAGCTTGACTCCAGTGGTGTGGAGAGCATGGGACTCACGTCTGAGCATACCCATCCCACTAGGGGTGACCAATGCAAAAACAACAATTGATGGACAGAATGCAGAACAATGTCATACATTCACCCCAGTACAGAGATCTGGGCCTAAATCCATCGTTTTTTTGCACTCCACATCACCCCAGTTCAGACATGGCCATATGGAAATCAGCCTTGACCCTGTGCCTCATGGGAACAGTCCAGCCCGAACTGCCAAGCCATGTCTTTCCTGGACCGGAATCAAGCATCCTAGGACCGGTTTCTGGCTGTCAGCCGTCTTCAGCCAGGATAGCTTGACTCTAGTGGTTTGGAGAGCATGGGACTTACGCTTACCCATCCCACTCGGGGTGACAAATGCAAAAACAACAATTGATGCACAGAATGCAGAACAATGTCATACATTCACCCCAGTACAGAGATCTGGGCCTAAATCCATCGTTTTTTTGCACTCCACACCACCCCAGTTTAGACATGGCCATTTGCAAATCAGCCTTGACCCTGTGCCTCATTGGAACAGTCCAGCCTGAACTGCCAAGCCATGTCTTTCCTGGACCAGAATCAAGCATCCTAGGACCGGTTTCTGGCTATCAGCCGTCTTCAGGCGGGATAGCTTGACTCCAGTGGTGTGGAGAGCATGGGACTCAGGTCTGAGCATACCCATCCCACTCGGGGTGACAAATGCAAAAACAACAATTGATGGACAGAATGCAGAACAATGTCATACATTCACCCCAGTACAAAGATCTGGGCTTAAATCCATGGTTCTTTTGCACTCCACACCACCCCAGTTCAGACATGGCCATATGCAAATCAGCCTTGACCCTGTGCCTCATGGGAACAGTCCAGCCCGAACTGCCGAACCATGTCTTTCCTTGACCGGAATCAAGCATCCTAGGACCGGTTTCTGGTTATCAGCCGTCTTCAGCCAGGATAGCTTGACTCCAGTGGTGGGGAGAGCATGGGACTCACGTCTGAGCATACCCATCCCACTAGGGGTGACCAATGCGAAAACAACAATTGATGGACAGAATGCAGAACAATGTCATACATTCACCCCAGTACAGAGATCTGGGCCTAAATCCATCGTTTTTTTGCACTCAACACCACCCCAGTTCAGACATGGCCATATGCAAATCAGCCTTGACCCTGTGCCTCATGGGAACAGTCCAGCCTGAACTGCCAAGCCATGTCTTTCCTGGACCGGAATCAAGCATCCTAGGACCGGTTTCTGGTTATCAGCCGTCTTCAGCCAGAATAGCTTGACTCCAGTGGTGTGGAGAGCATGGGACTGACGTCTGAGCATACCCGTCCCACTCGGGGTGACAAATGCAAAAACAACAATTGATGGACAGAATGCAGAACAATGTCATACATTCACCCCAGTACAGAGATCTGGGCTTAAATCCATCGTTTTTTTGCACTCCACACCACCCCAGTTCAGACATGGCCATATGCAAATCAGCCTTGACCCTGTGCCTCATGGGAACAGTCCAGCCCAAACTGCCAAGCCATGTCTTTCCTTGACCGGAATCAAGCATCCTAGGACCGGTTTCTGGCTATCAGCCGTCTTCAGGCGGGATAGCTTGACTCCAGTGGTGTGGAGAGCATGGGACTCAGGTCTGAGCATACCCATCCCACTCGGGGTGACAAATGCAAAAACAACAATTGATGGACAGAATGCAGAACAATGTCATACATTCACCCCAGTACAAAGATCTGGGCTTAAATCCATGTTTTTTTTGCACTCCACACCACCCCAGTTCAGACATGGCCATATGCAAATCAGCCTTGACCCTGTGCCTCATGGGAACAGTCCAGCCCGAACTGCCAAGCCATGTCTTTACTGGACCGGAATCAAGCATCCTAGGACCGGTTTCTGGCTATCAGCCGTCTTCAGCCAGGATAGCTTGACTCCAATGGTGGGGAGAGCATGGGGCTCACGTCTGAGCATACCCATCCCACTAGGGGTGACCAATGCGAAAACAACAATTAATGGACAGAATGCAGAACAATGTCATACATTCACCCCAGTACAGAGATCTGGGCCTAAATCCATCGTTTTTTTGCACTCCACACCACCCCAGTTCAGACATGGCCATATGCAAATCAGCCTTGACCCTGTGCCTCATGGGAACAGTCCAGCCTGAACTGCCAAGCCATGTCTTTCCTGGACCGGAATCAAGCATCCTAGGACCGGTTTCTCGCTATCAGCCGTCTTCAGCCAGGATAGCTTGACTCTAGTGGTGTGGAGAGCATGGGACTCACGTCTGAGCATACCCATCCCACTCGGGGTGAAAAATGCAAAAACAACAATTGATGGACAGAATGCAGAACAATGTCATACATTCACCCCAGTACAGAGATCTGGGCCTAAATCCATGTTTTTTTTGCACTCCACACCACCCCAGTTCAGACATGGCCATATGCAAATCAGCCTTGACCCTGTGCCTCATGGGAACAGTCCAGCCTGAACTGCCAAGCCATGTCTTTCCTGGACCGGAATCAAGCATCCTAGGACCGGTTTCTGGTTATCAGCCGTCTTCAGCCAGAATAGCTTGACTCCAGTGGCGTGGAGAGCATGGGACTGACGTCTGAGCATACCCATCCCACTAGGGGTGACCAATGCAAAAACAACAATTGAAGGACAGAATGCAGAACAATGCCATACATTCACCCCAGTACAGAGATCTGGGCCTAAATCCATCGTTTTTTTGCACTCCACATCACCCCAGTTCAGACATGGCCATATGCAAATCAGCCTTGACCCTGTGCCTCATGGGATCAGTCCAGCCCCAACTGCCAAGCCATATCTTTCCTGGACCGGAATCAAGCATCCTAGGGCCGGTTTCTGGCTGTCAGCCGTCTTCAGCCAGGATAGCTTGACTCTAGTGGTTTGGAGAGCATCGGACTGACGTCTGAGCTTACCTATCCCACTCGGGTGACAAATGCAAAAACAACAATTGATGCACAGAATGCAGAACAATGTCATACATTCACCCCAGTACAGAGATCTGGGCCTAAATCCATCTTTTTTTGCACTCCACACCACCCCAGTTTAGAAATGGCCATTTGCAAATCAGCCTTGACCCTGTGCCTCATTGGAACAGTCCAGCCTGAACTGCCAAGCCATGTCTTTCCTGGACCGGAATCAAGCATCCTAGGACCGGTTTCTGGCTATCAGCCGTCTTCAGGCGGGATAGCTTGACTCCAGTGGTGTGGAGAGCATGGGACTCAGGTCTGAGCATACCCATCCCACTCGGGGTGACAAATGCAAAAACAACAATTGATGGACAGAATGCAGAACAATGTCATACATTCACCCCAGTACAAAGATCTGGGCTTAAATCCATGTTTTTTTTGCACTCCACACCACCCCAGTTCAGACATGGCCATATGCAAATCAGCCTTGACCCTGTGCCTCATGGGAACAGTCCAGCCCGAACTGCCAAGCCATGTCTTTACTGGACCGGAATCAAGCATCCTAGGACCGGTTTCTGGCTATCAGCCGTCTTCAGCCAGGATAGCTTGACTCCAGTGGTGGGGAGAGCATGGGGCTCACGTCTGAGCATACCCATCCCACTAGGGGTGACCAATGCGAAAACAACAATTGATGGACAGAATGCAGAACAATGTCATACATTCACCCCAGTACAGAGATCTGGGCCTAAATCCATCGTTTTTTTGCACTCCACACCACCCCAGTTCAGACATGGCCATATGCAAATCAGCCTTGACCCTGTGCCTCATGGGAACAGTCCAGCCTTAACTGCCAAGCCATGTCTTTCCTGGACCGGAATCAAGCATCCTAGGACAGGTTTCTCGCTATCAGCCGTCTTCAGCCAGGATAGCTTGACTCTAGTGGTGTGGAGAGCATGGGACTCACGTCTGAGCATACCCATCCCACTCGGGGTGAAAAATGCAAAAACAACAATTGATGGACAGAATGCAGAACAATGTCATACATTCACCCCAGTACAGAGATCTGGGCCTAAATCCATGGTTTTTTTGCACTCCACACCACCCCAGTTCAGACATAGCCATATGCAAATCAGCCTTGACCCTGTGCCTCATGGGAACAGTCCAGCCTGAACTGCCAAGCCATGTCTTTCCTGGACCGGAATCAAGCATCCAAGGACCGGTTTCTGGTTATCAGCCGTCTTCAGCCAGAATAGCTTGACTCCAGTGGCGTGGAGAGCATGGGACTGACGTCTGAGCATACCCGTCCCACTCGGGGTGACAAATGCAAAAACAACAATTGATGGACAGAATGCAGAACAATGTCATACATTCACCCCAGTACAGAGATCTGGGCTTAAATCCATCGTTTTTTTGCACTCCACACCACCCCAGTTCAGACATGGCCATATGCAAATCAGCCTTTACCCTGTGCCTCATGGGAATAGTCCAGCCCGAACTGCCAAGCCATGTCTTTCCTGACCGGAATCAAGCATCCTAGGACCGAATTCTGGCTATCAGCCGTCTTCAGCCAGGATAGCTTGACTCCAGTGGTGTGGAGAGCATGGGACTCACGTCTGAGCATACTCATCCCACTAGGGGTGACCAATGCAAAAACAAAAATTGATGGACAGAATGCAGAACAATGTCATACATTCACCCCAGTACAGAGATCTGGGCCTAAATCCATGTTTTTTTGCACTCCACACCACCCCAGTTCAGACATGGCCATATGCAAATCAGCCTTGCCCCTGTGCCTCATGGGAACAGTCCAGCCCGAACTGCCAAGCCATGTCTTTCCTGGATCGGAATCAAGCATCCTAGGACCGAATTCTGGCTATCAGCCGTCTTCAGCCAGGATAGCTTGACTCCAGTAGTGTGGAGAGCATGGGACTCACGTCTGAGCATACCCATCCCACTAGGGGTGACCAATGCAAAAACATCAATTGATGGACAGAATGCAGAACAATGTCATACATTCACCCCAGTACAGAGATCTGGGCCTAAATCCATGTTTTTTTTGCACTCCACACCACCCCAGTTCAGACATGGCCATATGCAAATCAGCCTTGACCCTGTGCCTCATGGGAACAGTCCAGCCCGAACTGCCAAGCCATATCTTTCCTGGACCGGAATCAAGCATCCTAGGACCGGTTTCTGGCTATCAGCCGTCTTCAGCCAGGATAGCTTGACTCCAGTGGTGTGGAGAGCATGAGACTCACGTCTGAGCATACCCATCCCACTCGGGGTGACAAATGCAAAAACAACAATTGATGGACAGAATGCAGAACAATGTCGTACACTCACCCGAGTACAGAGATCTGGGCCTAAATCCATTGTTTTTTTGCACTCCACACCACTCTAGTTCAGACATGGCCATCCCCTTTTGTACCGCTTTGTCGCCATAAGTTGGCAGGGTATGTCAGACGTGAGTCCCTTGCTCACTTTGCCACTGGATTCAAGAAAGCCTGTCTGAAGATGGCTGTAATGCCAGAAACCGGTCCTAGGACGCTTGATTCCGGTCCAGGGAAGGTATGTCTTGGCAGTTCGGGCTGGACTGTTCCCATGAGGCACAGGGTCAGACTGATTTGCATATGGCCATGTCTAAACTGGGGTGGCAGAGTGGGCTAAAGAACGGTGATGGATCAAACCCAGATCTGTTGGCTGGGTGTGAGTGTTTGATTGGTTCAGATGCTCCGTCCATCTCCTCCACCTTTTGTACCTCTATGGTCTGCAGCACATATTGTGCCACCCTTAAAGGCCCTATACCTTAACACACACACACTGCCATTGCAGGCTGTGCGTTTTGGTGCAGAGAAAAGTGAAGAGTCGACATGGCACACCTGTGTGCCATGCATGCATCCCACTGCCTATGGTACAGGTCAGCCACCCCTCTAGCTGGGTGCACTATACCACTGGTGAGAGTACAGTTGCATGAGCACTGTACCCCTACAGTGTTAAGTCCATTCTTAGACATTTTAAGTGCAGTGAAGCCATATAGATTATATAGTCTGGGAGTTTGTCATTACGAACTCCACAGCACCATAATGGCTTTACTACATTCTGGGAAGTTAGGTATCAAACTTCTCAGCATAATAATCCCACACTGATGGCAGTGTTGGGATTTATTATACCATGCACTCAGAGGGCATCTTAGAGATGCACCCTGAAAAAGAGAACAGCCTCTGGTGGGTTCCCTAACTGGTAACCACCAGCCTGCCATCACAAGACATGTTTCTGGACCAATGGGATGGGAGCCTTTGCTTCCTCAGCCCAAAAACTAAGCCTTTCCTGGGCGGAGGTGTCACACCTCCCCCAGGTTATCTGTGGTAGGGGAGCTTCAAAGGCCTTCCACCTTTGTAACATGACCTCGAGCCTCTCCTGCTATCAGGAGCTGGCCCTCTTCCTGTCTCTCCCCCTTTTCGGTGGGAGGCCAGGCAGGAAAAATTAGAACAAACTAAAAGGTGTGCCCACCTATGCCAACCCCACCCCTCAGGTGGGAGAGGCGAGGTGAAGCTAACCCTTCAGTGCCCACCATCTTGCAGATGGCAGGCACTCTCCAATCAGTGTTAGGGATTGTGCCCCCTCTCCCACATAGGGTGAGCACACCAAGGGTGTAGTCACCCTTAGGTCAGAATTTTATTGGTACCTGACGCAGAGACCCATAAAATGTCCCCTAAATGCAGTATTTAGGGGGCAGTCCTGAACCCAGGATGCAGATTCCTGATACCTATGAAGAAGAAGGATGAAAGAAGACGGCCAGCAGAGGAGAATGCAGAGAAGAACTGGCTTGGCCTCAGCCCTACTGGCCCGCCTGCAGTTTCCTGAGATTCTGCGCCAAAGATGGCCTTGTCCTGCAGCCAGCAATCTCCAGAACTCCTGTGAGGACTGACTCCCTACAACAAAGACCGGATCTCCAGCAGCTCTGTTCAAAAGAATCACTAAAGAAATACTCAGAGCCTGCTGAGGACAAAGAAACCTGACGCCTGGAACAACCACTGCACCTGATGCCTACGGCCTGTGTCTTGAGGTTGATGTAGATATCAAACGAATTAACACATCATCCTAACTTGGGGAAGATCTGATAATGTCTGAGTAAAGATTTCATTTAAATACAAACATCTCAGAGCAGATGGTCCTTCCCTTTAAAGCCTTATATTTCTGATTGACTGATTGTTATGAATTAATCACGTGTGATAGTAATTGTGGCCACAAATGATTAATATCTCACCAATTTTTCAAATGGGATGTTAACTGATTAACAGAGGGATTTTTCATAATAGGATCCAAAACTTGAAATGCATAATTCTGAAGGGGAGTATAAATAACCATAACACTATTGTTATTAAATGAATATTTTCAACATTGTATTTATATGAAAGTTATAGTAGTAACAGCTAATTTTTAATTTAGTTTCTTGTGTGTTATTATAACCCCTTCTTTAGGGTGTAAAATTTTAAATAGTACTAATACTCATATTAACTTAAATCCTGAGCATCACATAGTGCCCTCTGCAGCTTTCTTGTTTTTTATACTTCTTAGCAATTTGTCCATTTTCTACATACTTTCATAATCACCTATAATGAGGACTTTCAGTTATCAGGTTGCTGCAGTCACTTAATACACCCTCTATTTCTAGGTAATTTGTACTTAAAAGTTGCCAACACAAGTTTTTCCGGATATAAATTCAAACAGTTTGACTAGGTGTTCATCACACCAAGATCACATCTCCTTCGTGCCACTATCTCATCACAGATCATAGACTGTTTTGACTTAAAAGAAATATAACAATCAGAGCGAAGGAGCTAACTTTTTCTTTCAGGTATATTTTTTCCAGGGTAGAATGTTGTCTTTGCCTGCCAAAAATTGTGAGAGGTCTAATTAATAATCATAAGGTGATTTTTACACTTTCCTTGGGAGCACTAAGAACTGAGTACTGATCATTGCAATTCAAGATGCTGGTAATTATAGGTCTGTGGTTGTCTCCACAATTTTGTTTACACCTAAAACAATGGTGGGCTTGCTTTATGAGAAATAATCAAAAATGGTCGAGTGAAAGCCCCAAATTAGCTTTTCTACAAATAGCTTCCTACCTAGCACCCGAATCCGCCCTCTAAAGTACCTCATCAGATATTGATCCTTTAGGTCCTTAAACCTTGAATTTAAGTATGGCATGTGCTGTCTTATGAGCATTTAATCACATTTTTTCACCCCTTATACATTTCATGTTGTTTTTCATCAGCAATGAATAGTATGTTTGGGTTGCTCTTCCTCAGAGGATTAAGAATGCTGTTTCCACTTTGCTGCTCTGTTGCTGATAATCTGCTGTCCGGTGCTATTGAAGATCTGTGAATACTTCTATCTTTTTATGCTTCTAATGTACATTGACCATTCCCAGAGCTAAAATCCTTTCAGTCATAAACTATTGCCTATATTGAGTGCACCAGAAACAAAATGACTGAAAGTGGTATTATAATGGCCATTTGGGGACGGATTAGAGCCAAAGGCCTAATATGTATAGCATGAGTCCATTTTGTCTGGATTCTGATACTTGTATGGTTGTTGACTTCACTCAAACTTCAAAGTGCTGCTGGTTATGAAATAAAGGTGTTTGTCAGTGACAAATAGCCTGGGGCCATTTTGTAACAAACTCCTCACTTAAACAGTTATTTACTAACTATAACTAACTGATTGCTCATTATGTCACTTTCCTCACTCACCTCATTTAATCCTTGTTAGTTTATACATTTCTTCACTCATTCTTCCTCATTATCTTCTCTACTCACTCTAAACTTACTCCTCTGTGTCTCTCATGCTCTTAACTCTGACAACATCTCACAGATCTTTTTACTTTCTGATGGACACTTCTACCTGCAAATTCCTCATCTTTTTGAATATCCGCAGTGCCAATCAGGATCCGGAAACTCTTCAATAGCTCTCCTATGCAAATATGATGTGCTGGCTCCACTTCATTGCCATAAGTGGCATCACTGCGAAGTCACTAGAGCCATAAAATTCACCTTTAGGAGTGCTGACATCAGTTTCCTTCTTTGTGCTACACCTCTACATTTGGTTACAGTTACCTCACGATGATACCAGCCGAGAGGTTTGGCCATACAGAGATTGTAATGGCCAAATCTCCATCAGAAATCCTGCAACATGTGCCTCTGGTGCCCGGGATTTGACCACGACCCACAGGCCTGCAAATCATGTCAGTGTATGCATCCAAAGGTGAATAAAGAACAAGAGGCAAAGATGTTTATGGCCTAGCACAAGACAAGCATTGGGGACGACAAAATCGAGACAGTGATTGAAGTTGCTGCAGTAGCCATCTTCATCAAAGTCACCGAAGAAAAAAGAAAAATTTATAGAAGAGGCATGAGTCTCTCCAACATACTTCAAGAAGTAAGTCTCCACAACCCAGACTTTGCCACATTCAATGTCGGACAAGGAACCAATGGTAGTCCCCATGGAGTCTATGGCGCATGTGGTTTCTTCAGACCTGCAGCTGGCTTCTGAGTCAATTTTTCTGCATCATCGATCCGAAGGCCCATGGCCAGTCAGCTTTGCCCATATTTTCCGATTTGTTGGGTGGAGGACCCTTCAGCATCCCTGAGTGACATGATAAGCATTTTAAGCAGATCTGTGGTCCCTTCTAGAGTGCTCGCTTGTCCCACAGGCCCAATGACTTGCTCTTGTCGAGCACTGGAGGGGTACCAGCGTCATTCCACTCAACGCCCTTTTCACCCTTTTTTCCCTAGCCCGCATTATCATGGTCAGCAACACAGACTCAGTGCCACCACAGCATTCGGGATCAGGGCCGCGGCTACCACCTCCACTGAATGGACAGCCCTTCTTACTCGCCTTCAGCGCCAGACCAAAACACCTCTCTGGTGCCACAGATGACATCTCTAATTCCACTAACGCCACTGACAATACCCTGGTGCTGCTACTATTGATTCTTCCACCTCTTCTGACTCCACCAGTTCAGCTGACCACTCGAACAGACTCTCTTCCATTTATTAACCATCAACTTTATCGCTCCAGGAGAGGCCAAAGGTTAATAGAAGAAGGCAGTTTCTTCTTTGGGGCTCAGATCTAAATGCAGATGATTAGGATGGTTAGTATACACTGGACCTGGACTTTACAGGCCTGAAAGATCCAAGTGGTATTGACACTTCACCAGAGAGGGAGCTTCTCTCTCCAACGGGTTTGCCCCTACCAGAGGTTCATTCATACCACTCGGTCATTAGGAGGGTCGCTAATACCTCCAAGTGCCGTCCATAGAAACAAAGATCAGACCCCCTTATTGAGGTTGTACATTTAACCCCCCATACAGTAGAATTGTTACTTCCTTTCAATAAGGCCCTAACAGAACATAGTCTAGCTATTTGAAAAAAACAATAACTTCTACTGAGATTTCTGGAACCGATACCTGACACTATAAGCCATTTCCAGGAGGTCCCACCTTCCTCTCGTCTCACCCATCCCTGGAGAGCCTAGTAGTGCAAGCTTGTTATTTTTCCAAGCTAACACCTGGTGCCTTTCCCACAACATAATCTGAGGTTTTAGCAGGGGATTTACTTTTGGGACCATCAGCAATACACCCAACAGCAGCACCAACAACAGGGGATCTTCCCTCTACAAATAGTAGAGAGGACAAAGCAAGGTAACACCTGATGCCTTTCCCACAATATAATCTGAGGTTTCAGCAGGGGATTTACTTTTGGGGCCATCAGCAATACACCCAACAGCAGCACCAACAACAGGGGATCTTCCCTCTACAAATAGTAGAGAGGACAAAGCAATGGAAGAACAGATGCTCTACCCCTTTCTCCCTCCTCCTCTTCTTCCCCAACCACTACAGGGAAACAGCCATAGTTACTCTTGTCCGAACACACACAGTCATTTTGGGGACAGACATCCCATTTTCACACGTTTGGACCCCTCAGACCTTTCACAAGTTTTGAGGATTCCAGACCTTTGGGTCTTGTAGATTGTGGAAAGGAGTATGGCCTATCCTTCCAGCAGAACCCCCAACCATCTCTTCCAGTTACCAGTACTCCTGCCAGACCATCTGACTGTCCTTCAGCAAGAGGTTCTGACCTTACTAGTAATGGGTACTGTGGAGTGTGTTCCAGAGCAGGAGAGGGGCTAGTGATCCTGTCCCTAGCTCTGGTTCTTCTAGCACTGGAAATGGAAGTCTAGATTGTGTCTGTTGACCTGCAAGATATCTACTTCCACCTTCCTATCCTGCGGATACACAGGAATTTCCTATGCTTCATGGTCCGATCTGAACACTATTAGTTTGTTGTTCTCCCATTTGACCTCACAGTCTTCACAAAAGTGGTGGTGGTAGATTCAGACCTTCACAGATGGCAATTAATTCCAGAATTCCTTTACCGGGATAACTGGATCCTAAAAGCCAACTCACCAGGGATGTGTCCTACCATTTGCACACAACTGACAAGTTGTCGGTCAATATGAACTTTTCCATCAACAATCCTATGTCTCCCCTAGTTCCCTTACAGTGCATCCGGAGGCATATTTATCAAAGTTTTGCATTGCCCTTTCACCGCGCAAGGCAGTGCAGGGCTACACAAAACTAGAATGAGATTTACCAAGCCTGGCTAGATTAACAAAAGGCTGCGCAAGTCATTGCCTTGCTCTACTCTGCCCTGACAAGGCGTTCCATGAGTGAAGCATGGATGTTTCTATGCATCCATCCATTGATTTTGGTGCATTCCCCGAATAAATCTGGGAATTTGTCAACATTCTACACCTTCCCAGGGGAGGTACAGCGAGGAGAAATATGTCTATATATTCTTATTGTTTCCGCTTTCTAAGTGTTCGGCATTCTGCAACACACTTAGTTGAGGGAAGTGTCTTTCAGCGTTGTGTTTGTGCAGGAAGATGCCCCTTCCTGCACAAAAACAATACTGCACCCCTGTGCAAGGGTGCCTGCTCTGGTGCAAGCAGTACATGTTGCGCCATCACAAACCGAGGACAGGAATATGCCAAATAATGTTAAATATGGCACATTCCTTCTCTCTCCCTTTTGTGCAGAGCAGCAAGGTATCTTGCAGCAATGCTTTGCTTGAAGACGTGATAAATTGGAAGGGTTGGGATGGTATACCATTGCAAATTGAGCCTTCCCTTCTTCTCAGAAGGTTCACAACATCCAGGCTATGATTGTGATGTTTCAAAATGGAGCGATTGTTCCAGTCCTGATGGTCTTATGCCGCTTCGATCTGCAATCCTCCTTCATCCTTCTGATCACCTATGCATGCTGACACATGAGGGCACTCCAATGATGTCTTTGCAGGCAGTGGTTCAAGCACCTTGGAAACACTTTAGTGGCCTTACAGTGGTAGAGGATGGACAGCAATCTATCCCAAGTAAGTCCATTTCACTCTATCCCTCCGGTGGCAACAGTTATCACTGATGCCTCCACTCTAGAGTGGGTAATATATCTGGAAGAATGTGAGCTCAGAAGTCCCTGGTCCCTAGATGAACGGAGATTGCTCATTAACCTCTAGGAATTACAGGTCATAATTTTGGCACTCAAGGTCTTCCTCCATTCCCTCAGTGATCAGTGTTTTCAGATCTTGATGGACAATAAACTATGTAGTATATCATCAAGCAGGGGTGGGTAGGGTCATACCTCTCTACCAAGAAGCTCTGAGACTCTAGTCTTGGGTTCAGGAACATTAGATTTGCCTGGTGGCACATCACCTTGCAGGTGTGCTCAATGTGCTAGTGGATAGTTTCAGTAAGAATCATCTTGCCAACCACAAGTGGCATCTGGAATTGGAAGTAATCCAGGACATATTCCAGCCTGGAGGACTCCTGATATTGACCTATGTGCCACTCACGAGAACGCTCAATTCCTGAAATTTTGTGACCTCTAGTTTCCGATGCAGGGAGCATTGGGGGACATGTTTCAGTTGAAGTTGAACTTTTCGCTCCATTATGTGTTTCCTTCCATTCCCTTGATTGCTCAAATTCTGAGGAAAAGTTTTCTTGATCAGGCCCAAGTAATCCTCATTGCCCCCAGATTTGCCACAAAGGGTGTAAAATGTAGACCTTATTCACTTCTCCCTGTGCCCTCCGCTCTGTCTCCCTCACAGAGTAGACCTCTTGTTGCAGTCACATGGTGGGTTCTCCATCCCAACTGCTAAAGCCTCCACCTGTCTTTCTAGAGATTTAACGGGCAACATGAGATATCTTTCTTTACCTTCTGAAGGTGTGGATATTAATTTATGTGCCCACAGTCATGTCACCAAGATAGTGTTCTCAGGCAGATGGAATTCATTTACCAATTGATATGTACACAGCTTAGTAGACCCTCTTCAGGTTCATCTGTCTAACATCTTAGGTTTGTCCTTTCACTAGCTCAGCAGTGGGGCGCCGTGGGTACTGCTAAAGCTCACTTATCAGACTTTTCGGCTTTTCTTTGTTTACCTGACCAGCTGTCCCTTTTCAAACCATCCATAGTTATGAGGTTCCTAAAGGGACAATTAACAAGTTTCCACCAATCCCTTTTAGGATGCCTCAATGGGGCTACAACTTGGTTCTCATGTTTCTTTTATTTTCCCCTTTTGAACTATTACATAGTTGTCCTTTACGTTACTCACATTTAAGGCAGTCTTCCTGATCACTAACACATCAGCTAGACGTGTTAGCAAATTGCAAGCTTTTAGTGTCAAACATATATTCATTTCTTTCAGTCCTAACAGATTGGTGTTAAGAACCAAGGCTGCCTTCCTGCCATGCAGACTCCCAACCTTCTTCACTCATCCACAGGCAACCAAGTAAGAACAGAGACTGCATCGTCTTGATCATAAGAGAGCAGTTAGCTTCTACGTGGACAGAACATGCGAGTTAAGGCTAGATGATCAGCTGTTTGTGGGCTATATGGGGAAGGTGAAAGGCAAGAAAGTGCAAAAGAGGACATTATCAAGATGGATAATCCTATGAATTACGATGTGCAGTGCTCTGGCTAACAAAGAGCCATCAGAAAGTATTCAAGCTCATTCCACCAGAGCAAGTATTGTACTTCTGCAATGGCAACAGGAGTTCCGATAGCACACATCTGCAAAGTGGTGAGTTGGGTGTCCCTCTACACTTTTGCGTAGCATTACCATTTGAACTCAGAAGGGAGAATGGAAAGTCATTTCGCTCGCTGGTTCCTTGAGAAGTTCTTGGTAAAAACAGCCATGCACCCACACCTTGTCTTGTGACTGTTGGGGGAATTTATTCAAAAGGTGAGGAATCTGCAAGAAGAGCAAATACGCCCTGGAAAGCTCTCTATCCACACACACAGAAATATGTATTTAATCAATCAATCAAATCAAGCTTTATTCGGATCATAAAAAATGTCCATAAAAGCATTCTATGAAATACAATAAAATCCATTTATAACCAAGAATATGCAAAAGAAACAACATCTTAACATAATTAAAATAAGCACAATCATTATACATGTATACCTTTAGTAATTCTTAGTTCAATTTTTCTAAGTGAACAAGTTCATTCCTTTGTTTTTTTGCTGACATTATTTAACAAATTACTGCATTGCAGACTGGTATTTTTTACAAATTCCGTTAATAATTAAAAGAAGTTTTATAGGATTACAGGCATTATCTTTAAAAATTGGACGGAGATACTTTTTTCTAATTTCTATATAAAAATTTCAAAAGAGTAAAAAATGAAGGTTGCTTTGTTTGGATCTACCATCACACGGGCAGTTTAGAAGATTAGCACACCACTTGCCCCTTTTAGGAAAAGCAAAAAGATAGTGTAATGTATTCATCCGTAGTCTGGTTAGGTAGAATCTATGCTGTACCTTAGTTATAAAAGCGAGGTATGGCTGCAGACCCATGGCGATTGGTCCCTTAAGATAAGATATAGCAATTTTCTTAGAACCTGAAACCTCATCTCTTAAGGCTGTCCTAACATTCAGGAGACTCCTTTTCAAATCAACCTTACTGATGTGTTGTATGTCTTCAGGTTGATTTCCATTCAGGGGCAAGTTGCATTGTTCTAAGAGACCACTAATATAACTCAACCAAGGTATTTTCTTGCATCGGTCTTGGGACAAACAGTCTAAAATAATATCCCTCGTAAAGCGAGTTTCTTCCCTAGTCCAGATACGGTGCCACAAATTTAAGGCGGCTATGCTAATCAAATCGTGTATATATGGTGTTCCGGTTTCTCTATGCAAGATAATGAAAGGTGTTCCGGTTTCTCTATGCAAGATAATGAAAGGGGTGAAGGCCGGTACGGCTAACAAACGTCTTAAAAAGTTGTTTTCAAGAATTTGTAATGGCAAAGTATCCGTCTGGCCCCATAGTGCTCCCCCGTAACAACTCCCGGTGATGCACTTTGCTCCGTATAGCTTGAGAATCTCCCGTACGGATTTTTTACCAATTGTTTGGGAGAATCTAAAAATAGCCTCCACCAATTTCACAAATTTCAACTTGCATAGAGTTATATGTGTATTCCAAGTACCTTTACTGTTAAAAAGAATCCCTAAGTAAGAAAATGTAAACATTCTCTCTATTAATGTCTCGTTAATATAATGTGATTTTGTTTTAATATTCTTTTTACCTTAGGACATAACCAAAGTCTTACTCAGGTTACTTTTTAAATGTTTTCCGTCATAAAACTAGTAAAATTGTCCATCAGGGTCTGTAATCCGTTCGCTGTCCTTGAAATTAGGACAGCATCATCGACGTACAATAATAGGGGTGTTGCCCGCTTACCGATCATTGGAACATCTACCCCCAAATTCTGTTGTAAAATATCAATGCCATTTATATGAAGTGAAAACAGAAGAGGTGCAAGTGTGCAGCCTTGTCTTATTCCATGTGTAATATTAAAGTGCTTTGTGCATTCCCCATGTATTCCATAACGTATATTTGCGGACAGACGAGCATAGATTTGAGATAAGAAACTAATAATATCCTCCGGGGCTCCCATCCCTCCCAACGTCTCCCATAAAATGCACTTGACAAATCTACAAAGCAAAGGTGCAAGGATCCTTCCCTAGCGAAGGTGTATTTTCCTATTATTGTTGTTGTAATACTTTATTCGATATAATCATATCATAAAAGTACAAACATTCAAGTTAATAAAAAATGGCATATATGATAAAAATGTACAATTCATAAGATAAAAAACAATAAAAATACTATTTACACTTTAAAAACAACTCTGATAGTGGTACTAAAGTGCAACAACGGTAATATACATGTGGGCTTTCTGTACATGCAGGATCTATACTTTATTAGTATTTAGCAATCTGGTGCGAGTAAGCCAGGCACTTGATAGGTACTTTGCAACTCCGCATACAACAAATAAAGATGTTGTATCGGTTAAGAGAATGCGGAGGGCGACCCTAAAATCTCTAACACCCAACTCCCTGCATACTGGCTTCAACCATCTCGATCTCGCCCTCTTGTATGTTTTGCAACCAAACAGAAAGTGTGGTAGGGATTCGGTCTCACATGGACAGCTTGGGCAGGTGCCATTTGAGACCCGCGTTCCTTTCCATCCCCTAATAAATTTGTTAAGGGGTAGTGTCCCATACCTCATTTAAAAAAGAACTGATCTGTCTTTTAGTATTTGGATGAAATCTAATAATGGTTCAAACCTCCTAGTGGGCTTATGCTCCAAAAATTGTGTGGTTAGAGCTCCCCATTTTGTACTCTTCTGTTCCTCAGTGTGTACCCACTCCCAGTGCATTTTCTTAACAACTTGCTTTGGAGGAGGGGACTGTGAGGTCCAGGATTCAGCCAATCCCAGCTTCATGACCATTTGCCTCAATTTGTTTAGCCACTGGATCTTATTCACACTATTCAAGGATAGCAGTTCGTCCATCACCAGGGCGTAATTTGCTAGTTCTGAGGTCCTTCTCAGGCGCACCCAGAACAGCACAGGGCGAAGGCGTACTATGTCTAAAATCGAGCGTTTGCCCATATCATGAAAAAGGGGCTTCAATGGGGTGGAGATAGGAACGGCAACTAAGTCCCTTATAAACGTATTCTCGGCTCTAACCAGATCAGTGACATTTTCGCAGCCCCACCGTTCCGACCCATAGACTGCGGAGGACAGCACCTTCCCTTCATATACAGCTAGAGCCGGGGCTATAGGCTTGCTGACTGACATACGCTGACTCCTCAGAATGGCTCCCGAGACTCTCTTGAGGTTTAGCAGCATCTTGCCAACATGGGAGTCCCATTTTATTCTATTGTTAATCCTGATTCCCAGGTAGTCAAAATCCTCCTCCACCTCAAGAGGCGACCCATTAAGGGTGAAATTATTTTTTTGTTGCTTTTTTTGAAGGGGCAGCACCATTAACTTGGTTTTGGATGTATTAATGGTCAGCCCGCGTTCATCGCAAAATAGACTGAATCTGTCCAGTAGTTTCTCCAGCCCTGAGGGGGTTTTGGACAACAGGAGGGTGTCATCTGCAAAGAGGAGGGTTGGTGTTTTCTCCCCCGCCAGGATCGGAGCATCGGCATTGTCCTCCCTCAAATGGTCTACCACCCCATTGATAAAGAGGGAGAACAATGTCGGGCCATCACACAGCCCTGACGTACCCCCCTATTCACCTGTTAGCTGTCCCTCATTCCCCATCTAATTCTAGCATAATTATCTTCGTGAAGTTTAACTATAAACTCCAGGAGGTAACGCGGGAACCCCATTTCCAGCAGCACCCTCCAGAGTTTATCACGAGGCACCAAATCAAAGGCGCTTTTGAGGTCTATGAAGGTCAGATATAAATTCCCCTTCATAATGGTTACTGATTTCCAGTATATTGCCCAAAACCTGAAAACATGGTCCATAGTACCCACATTCTGGCGGAAACCCGCCTGGAAGTGGGACAGTATATTCCCCTCCTCTAGCCACATACCTACTCTATTTATAATGACCCTGCCAACTATTTTCTGAGCAGCGTCGATTAAACTAATCGACCTGTAGTTGGCAGGGTCCTCCCTATCGCCTTTCTTATGGATAGTAACAACTTCAGCACCCCTCCACGAGTCAGGGACAGGGTATCCATGAAGGATTCTATTCATTAGAGGAGCAATAAAATCAGATCACAGCTTAGGGTCATGTATGTATAGATCGCCCGGTAACCCATCCGGGCCTGCCGCTTTAGAGGGTGTTATGCTCCTGATAGCATCAGAAACTTCTCGGGCTACAAAGGGTTCTACAGGTGTAAGTTCCTCATTAATAAAGTTATTTTGTACCCTCCATGATTGAACTAAATCATCTTCACCACAATACAGATTTGAAAAATGGGAATGCCATGGTTGCTCAGTTATATGGTTAGGGAGGGGCTCTACTTCTCTCCTGTCAAGTTTGTTTATCAAGTTCCAAAACAGGGTAGAGTTCTTGAAACTGGCAGCGATCTTAAGTTGTTGCCAATATTCTTCCTCCCAGTCCTTCTTTGCACTTTTGATGCAATCGCTATATTCCCTTCTAGCCGTCCTAACTGCTATAGCGTCCTTTCTCCTAATGGCGTTTGCTATAGCCCTTCTCTTTTCCCTACAACCTGTTGTATACCATAGGGTGCCACTTTTTGGTGGATTCTTCTTCCTTGGTCCACTAGTATCTCTTATAGTGAAGAATGAACCAATTTTCTCTATTAGACTCTTGTAGGAGTCTATAAAATTCAGACTTTGTTTGGTTGACTGGGCGGAGGTATGGGATAGGAGTTCCCTAGTTTCTGCCTCTACTAGTTCTTTAATACATATCAAACTATCTTCTTGGCACATCACCCTGTTCCACTTTAATCTGTGTTTGCAATTAGATGGAACTACTTCTTTTGTGATCATAAGTGGGGCATTTAATGCTTCCCTCTCATTACCCCATCTTATTTCCATGCAAAGTGGATTATGATCGCTATCCTGTGACTGTCTGACTTCCATGTCAACTAGTCTGTTCCAGGAACCGGTATCGAGCAGAATGTAATCAATACGGGATGGACAACGAAATCTGTTATAGGTCATCATACCATTTGGGTCTGAGGTTGTCCTACCATTCAGGGCACGTAGGTTATATTCTAGTGTTAGGACATTTATTTGGATCGCTCTTGGCGTCCATTTTCTGATTGGCGCTATGGTTAGAGGCGGGATGGACTGTCTAGAATCCTCTTCATTAAGTCCCAGGAGATCTTCTTTGCTTAGGGGTTCATATGTACAGTTAAAATCTCCCCCTACAATAATGCTAGACAATGGGGGGATACCTGCTAGCACCACCTCGAGTAAGGCTATAGTGGGTGAAGTTTGACCTCCTGGGCAACCTCTAGCATAAATATTAAACAGCTCCATCGAGCTTCCAATATGGGAGCCCTTAGTGGAGATTTGTAGTATGTCCTGCGATGGTAAAGTATGCGCAGTAAGTGCCCAATTCAAAGCCACACTAAACCATACGTGCAGTCCTCCCGATGGGCGACCTCTCCCTGAACTAATTGCCGGAATAAAGTGGGTGGAATATCCGCATTTATATAGGGGAGACATGCTCCATGTTTCCTTGAACATACAGATGTCGAACGTATCTATGAATTGGTTCCATTCTGGATTTGCCATATTTTTTTGAAGCCCCGCTATGTTCCAGGAAAACAATTTAATCATGTTTGTGTTTGTAACCCTCTCTGTGTGAACTACTTCTGAAGCTAGTCTTACAACTGCTGTTAGGGGATATTGAGCGTTGACCACTTCATTAGACCTTTCTTCCCCCGAGGAACAACCTCATCATTAATCTTCATAGCCTCCATATCTATAAGGCTTGGGGTGGAATTGGTCTGACCCTCGGGCTTGCACATATTGTGTGTTTGTCTTACACTATTCAGATAGTTATCCTTTAATGGTCAGTCTATGTTGTTTAGACCCGATGTGTCCTCGAGCCTAGATTTAGACCATAGAGGTGCGTGTCTGATTTGTATGTTACAATTCCTAGGGGGGCAGGTCCTACTAGGTTCTCTGCAATTGCTATGTTACCAAACTGTATCTCAATACAGTCTGTTGATGAACTAGGCAAGGAAATTATTTTAACATTAATCATATCCTCCCTAATGACTGATCTGCACCCTCTCACGTGGCGAAGCCCGTGAATGGCTTTATTGCGTATGGATTCACTGTTCTCCTAAGTGTTAGCAGCTCCAAGCTTGGTGACCCCGGTCATGTGGACAATACCACAAGGGGATCTGTATGGTGTGTTTATCTGTTTGTTACTCCAATTAGTTGTTTCAACCATGTCACTATAATATTTATTATCCCCCTGCAGGACCCTGCATTGTGATATTGACCCCCTCAATTTTGCTACTTCGGCATATGAGCCCGAGGTGTTTTGCCTGGCGGGCATTTTAGCTAGGGGGTTATGAGCTGGGATTTTGGGTCGTAACTCTACTACAGTTTTGGAAACACATAATGGAGCTGTTAGTGTATTGGGTTTAGATAGGGCCGCTCCTGCTGTTTGGTTTGGTGGGGCCGATCGCAAGATAGGGGCTTTTACCAGGTTGGACACTTACACTGGGTGTAGAGTGTTTGTTATGTGTAGTTCCTCCCGTTTTGTAAAGTCCATCATGAATTTCTTAATAATAGCTATATCCCTTTCCAGGCTTTCAATTTTCATCATGATTAAATTATTAAAATTCAAACATCTGGAGCATTCACCTGGACTATTCACAGCCTCCACAGTCCCCCCAGCCCTTGCGATAAGACCTCACTTAATTCCCTGGATTCCCCTTCCAACACTGAAAAGCGATTAGTACAAGTGATGCCCATTTCACATGCTATCACCTGCGAGGACCTGTCTATATTCCCAGTTGATATTGCTGGAAGTTCGGCATTAGCACTCATGTTTGCCCCTCTTAATGCCTCTGTAACATTTACCTCAATGGGGCAAGCAGGGTTAGAATGCATATCATCTACTGAGCACTTGGATGTTGGTCTTTTAGAAAAAATAGCTGGGATCACTTTGCTCTTTATCTGCAGTAAACCGTCGACCAGGGGATCAGGGTTATCCACATTTCTTAAGGATGGGGCCGTCAATAGAATGTCCTCAAAATCTTCAACAATAGATTCGATGCTTGACATAACACAATTAGCGGCAGCATGTAGCGACTTTTTTGACTTCTTCCTTTTTTAGTTGTAATGGCAAGTGCTCCCCCCCCCCTCCGTTACCTTCCTTTTACCCATTGCTAGCTACAACTTTCCCTGGTAAATGGGATAATATCCAACAACTCGAAGGTGGCCCAACACTATCTTGTGTATCAGGGAGCAGTCAACTTGACGAACAAGCACAGTACCTTTTTTTTTTATATGGGTGGTTCAAGTTCTCACATGTAAGGGGCGGGGCCCTGCCCTGCCTCGGTCTGCCTAGGACGGCCGCAGATGGCCCCGCCCTTGTCCCGGACTTCTCCCGGCGCGCTCCCGCGCGCGTCCCGCGGGACTCGGCACCAAGGGAGCCTTTATGCGCCTCCTGGCGCTTCCGTGTGACGTCCGCGGCATCCTGGCCACTAGTGGGGCTGCTGGGAGGTGTAGTCACAGGAGTGGAAAGGGCCCGGCGGAGCCAAGCCCGGCCAGAGGAGCGAGTGGAGCAAAGCCCGGCCCACAGGAATGCGGGGCTCGGCGGAGCCAAGCCCGGCCAAGATGATGAAGCAGAGCAATGCCCGGCCCTCCAGAGCGAGTACAAGCAACAGGTAAAGTTCCCCACTGACTCGTCACCAAGGGAGCCTTTATGCACCTCCTGGCACTTCCGTGTGACGTCCGTGGCGTCCTGGCCGCTAGTGGGGCTGCTGGGAGGTGTAGTTACAGGACTGGAAAGGGCCTGGCGGAGCCAAGCCCGGCCGGAGGAGTGAGTGGAGCAAAGCCCGGCCCACAGGTGCTGCCACAGGAATGCGGGGCTTGGTGGAGCCAATCCCAGCCAAGATGATGAAGCAGAGCAATGCCCGGCCCTCAGGAGCGAGTACAAGCAACAGGTAAAGTTCCCCCCGGACTCGGCCCCAAGGGAGCCTTTATGCGCCTCCTGGCTCTTTCGTGTGACGTCCGCGGCGTCCTGGCCGCTAGTGGGGCTGCTGGGAGGCATAGTCACAGGAGTGGAAGGGGCCCGGCGTAGCCAAGCCGGGCCGGAGTAGCGAGCGGAGCAAAGCCCGGCCCACTGGTGCTGCCACAGGAATGCGGGGCTCGGCAGAGCCAAGACCGGCCAAGATGATGAAGCAGAGCAATGCCCGGCACTCAGGAGAGAGTACAAGCAACAGGTAAAGTTCCCCCCGGACTCGGCACCAAGGGAGCCTTTATGCGCCTCTTGGCGCTTCCGTGTGACGTCCGCGGCGTCCTGGCCGCTAGTGGGGCTGCTGGGAGGTGTAGTCACAGGAGTGGAAGGGGCCCGGCGGAGCCAAGCCCGGCCGGAGGAGCGAGTGGAGCAAAGCCCCTGCCCACAGGTGCTGCCACAGGAATGCGGGGCTCGGCGGAGCCAAGCCCGGCCAAGATGATGAAGCAGAGCAATGCCCGGCCCTCAGGAGCAAGTACAAGCAACAGGTAAAGTTCCCCTATTAGTTCTAAGCTCAGAAACTGTTCGACCACCCCAACACCTCGTCTGAAGCCATACTGAGCTACAGATAAGATGTTCTTTTCTTCTACCCATTGCTCTAGCCTGGCCAACAGCATTCTTGCCATTACTTTAGAAGAAGAGCCAAGCAAAGATATTGATACAGAAAAGGGGGTGGTGATGAACAGAGTGTCTGAATTAAGCAGACCACTCTTACCCAGTCCAAAGATCAGGGCTTGATCCATCACCGTTATTTATCTCACTGCACCATCCCAGCTCAGAACCTGGCTATATGCAAATCAGTCTGTCCCTGGCCCAGTGCATCATGGGAACAGGGCAGACTAAACTACCAAGCCAATTCTTCACCAGAAAGGAGACAAGCTACCGGGGACTGGTTTCTGGCATTTCAGCCGTCTTCGGCCCGGCTTGCTTGAATCCTGATGGTGCAGTGAGAAAGGAACTCATGTCTGAGTATACCCTGCCACACCTATAGTGGCCAAAAACGATACAGAAAAGGGGGTGGTGATGAACAGAGTGTCTGAATTAAGCAGACCACTCTTACCCAGTCCAAAGATCAGGGCTTGATCCATCACCGTTATTTATCTCACTGCACCATCCCAGCTCAGAACCTGGCTATATGCAAATCAGTCTGTCCCTGGCCCAGTGCATCATGGGAACAGGGCAGACTAAACTACCAAGCCAATTCTTCACCAGAAAGGAGACAAGCTACCGGGGACCGGTTTCTGGCATTTCAGCCGTCTTCGGCCCGGCTTGCTTGAATCCTGATGGTGCAGTGAGAAAGGGACTCATGTCTGAGTATACCCTGCCACACCTATAGTGGCCAAAAACGATACAGAAAAGGGGGTGGTGATGAACAGAGTGTCTGAATTAAGCAGACCACTCTTACCCAGTCCAAAGATCAGGGCTTGATCCATCACCATTATTTATCTCACTGCACCATCCCAGCTCAGAACCTGGCTATATGCAAATCAGTCTGTCCCTGGCCCAGTGCATCATGGGAACAGGGCAGACTAAACTACCAAGCCAATTCTTCACCAAAAAGGAGACAAGCTACCGGGGACCGGTTTCTGGCATTTCAGCCGTCTTCGGCCCGGCTTTCTTGAATCCTGATGGTGCAGTGAGAAAGGGACTCATGTCTGAGTATACCCTGCCACACCTATAGTGGCCAAAAACGATACAGAAAAGGGGGTGGTGATAAACAGAGTGTCTGAATTAAGCAGACCACTCTTACCCAGTCCAAAGATCAGGGCTTGATCCATCACCGTTATTTATCTCACTGCACCATCCTAGCTCAGAACCTGGCTATATGCAAATCAGTCTGTCCCTGGCCCAGTGCATCATGGGAACAGGGCAGACTAAACTACCAAGCCAATTCTTCATCAGAATGGAGACAAGCTACCGGGGACCGATTTCTGGCATTTCAGCCGTCTTCGGCCCGGCTTGCTTGAATCCTGATGGTGCAGTGAGAAAGGGACTC
Source organism: Lissotriton vulgaris (assembly GCF_964263255.1). NCBI lineage: Eukaryota > Metazoa > Chordata > Amphibia > Caudata > Salamandridae > Lissotriton > Lissotriton vulgaris. The sequence goes on from NW_028243747.1 coordinate 170,555, forward strand.
ATGTCTGAGTATACCCTGCCACACCTATAGTGGCCAAAAACGATACAGAAAAGGGGGTGGTGATGAACAGAGTGTCTGAATTAAGCAGACCACTCTTACCCAGTCCAAAGATCCAGGCTTGATCCATCACCGTTATTTATCTCACTGCACCATCCCAGCTCAGAACCTGGCTATATGCAAATCAGTCTGTCTCTGGCCCAGTGCATCATGGGAACAGGGCAGACTAAACTACCAAGCCAATTCTTCACCAGAAAGGAGACAAGCTACCGAAGACCGGTTTCTGGCATTTCAGCCGTCTTCGGCCCGGCTTGCTTGAATCCTGATGGTACAGTGAGAAAGGGACTCATGTCGGAGTATACCCTGCCACACCTATAGTGGCCAAAAACGATACAGAAAAGGGGGTGGTGATGAACAGAGTGTCTGAATTAAGCAGACCACTCTTACCCAGTCCAAAGATCAGGGCTTGATCCATCACCGTTATTTATCTCACTGCACCATCCCAGCTCAGAACCTGGCTATATGCAAATCAGTCTGTCCCTGGCCCAGTGCATCATGGGAACAGGGCAGACTAAATTACCAAGCCAATTCTTCACCAGAAAGGAGACAAGCTACCAGGGGTCCTGATGGTGCAGTGAGAAAGGGATTCATGTCTGAGTATACCCTGCCACACCTATAGTGTCCACCATAAGAGTGGAAGGGTATACTCAGATGTGAGTCCCTAGCTCATTGCACCATCAGGATTCAAGCAAGCCGGGCCGAAGACAGCTGAAATGCCAGAAACCGGTCCCCGGCAGCTTGTTTCCTTCCCAGTATAAGAATTGGCTTGGTAGTTTGGTCTGCCCTGTTCCCATGATGCACTGGGCCAGGGTCAGACTAATTTGCATATAGCTAGGTTCTGGCTCTGCAGTCCAGTAAAGAGGTTCCAGCGAAGCGGGAGCTGCGAGCACCTTTATGCACCTCCGGGTGCGAAAGAATGGCGGCAGCGCCTCTTGGCTCGGTAATCAGGCAAAGCAGCGTGGGCTCTAAAGTCCAGTAAATATACTCACATAGAAATCTATATGCTAGTCAATCTTTTCTAAGTCTACACATATACTTTATGCACAGTAGCACTAGGGTTTCCTTACTCTTCATTTTCTTTTGAGAATCCCTTTTTTCCTTGAACATGTTTAAATGCTTGGAAATATTGTGTAGTAAGTGGGAGAAGTAACATTTGAAAAACATGTTTCACTGTTGAGCAATCTCTTCATCTATGCCATCTCCGAAATTCCTTCCTGTTCCCACTCTGGAAACAAATTTACTCCACCTCTTGTGAGAAGTGAATCTTAAATTGTTCCCCGGGTGGAAATTGGCAGAGAAAGTGTTTGTGGACAGTTACAAACTCACAAGTTTGCCGGCACACATATACTTTGTAAGGCAATAAAGCCCTTAAAATGTCTCTACATACCCACATAAAAATATTTATTCACATAGATATCTGTATGTTTTTTAATCTTTTTCCAAGTGTACACATGTACTTTGTGCGCATTAGCACTTTGTCTTTCTTTGAATTGAGATACATGTATGCCATATAGACCAGGCCATTACATAGCCATAATTGTGATGGATAGGTGCACATATTTCCAAGATAAAATACAATGTAGTTCTCTTTGAGTTACACATTTGTAATATAGTGCTTAATCTGATAGACGCTTACTGTTAAAGGAATAATGATAATATGGTACTCTTAATTATGGATAAATTAACATGAACTTTTTCAATACAACATGACGTGAGCATCGATAGCACCATCAAGACTAAGCATGGGCGCAAATTCTGTTCCGCTCGCGGTTTTTCGGCAAATTCGCGATCCGCGTATTCCCTTGAATTTGCCGAAAATCCGCGAGCGGAACGGATCCGGGGGGCAAAAGTTCAAGCTTCAAGCTTGTAACTATTTTAGAACGGCGCCGGCAAGCTGCCAGCACCATTCTAAAATAGTTACTAAGTTAGCTTCAACAGGAAGCACTAATAGATAAAATGCAGGTGCTCGATTATTTTATCTATTAGTGCTTCCTGATGAAGCTAACTTAGTAACAATTTTAGAATGGCGCTGGCAGCTTGCCGTCGCCATTCTAAAACAAAACAGGAGTGGGGCAGAGGGCAGAAGGTCACAGAGTGGGGCAGAGGGCAGAAGGGCACAGCAACAAGTGGGGCAGAGGGCAGCAGGGCACAACAACAAGTGGGGCAGAGGGCAGAAGGGCACAACAACGAGTGGGGCGGAGGGCAGAAGGGCGCATTGCGGTCTCGCACAAAAAAAACCCCCGCGAACACGCAAAGCGCCCCGCGAACACGCCAAGCGCCCCGCGAACACGCAAACATAAAAAAATCCGCAAATTCGTGAATTTTGCGGATCGCGAATTCGCAAATCCGCGGATCGCGAATTCGCAAAATTTGCCCATCAAGACCATGCGCACAATCCACTCAGGCTCTCCGTCAGACCCATTCCCGCACCACGTCTTCAACAGAGAAAGCAGCTCCATTGAACCCCACCTGCGCAACGTCATCAATCTATCCCTCGAGACCGCGACCTTCCCAGAGATCTGGAAACACGCTGGGATCAACGACCTAATCAAACAAGCATTTGCAATGCAATAGGTCTCGCATTAGGAAAGTTTGAGCTATTGGTATTGTAAATGACAAATTTTGTATTTATGTGTTAGTTTTCAAAATAGCTAAATTAATAGCTTTGTCATTTACAATGCCAATAGTTTTAGCTTTCGAAAATGTGACACCTATAGCATTTGTAATGCAATATGTGTTGTATTTACGTGACTTAGATGTATTGAAATTACAAATAACGAAGGCATTTTTTTAAATAATTAATACTTAAATAAAAGTTATTGTAATGTATAATGGCAATAGCTTAAACTTTTGTAAATAACTTTTGTGAAGAATATGTTTGTGACATTTGTAACATTTGTAATAAAGCTTGAAACATTGAGAGAACATATTTGAACCAGTTGTTGTTGAATGGTTGCACAGATTGATGCTGTGGTGGCGCTGAGTGATGTTGTGATGGCGACAAGTGATGCTGTGGCGTTCAGTGATGCTGTGGTAGCGCATAGTGATGTTGTGGTGCCCCTGAGTGATGCAGTGGTGCCCTGGAGTGATGCTGTTGTTGTGCGATAGATAGTTAGAGTGAGGGCGATAGATAGCTAGAGGGAGGAGGAAAGATAGAGTGAGGGCGATAGATAGATAGAGGGAGGGTAATAGATAAAGGGAGGGAGGGCAATAGATAGAAGAAGGGAGGGCGATAGAGGGAGGGCGATAGATAGATAGATAGAGGAAGGGTGATAGATAGAGTGAGGGAGGGCGATAGATAGAGTGAGAGCGATAGATAGATAGATAGATAGATAGATAGATAGATAGATAGATAGATAGATAGATAGATAGATAGATAGATAGATAGATAGATAGATAGATAGATAGGCAGATAGATAGAGTGAGGGCGATAGATAGATGTTTTATATAGCGCGAACTGGGCGATGGATAGAGTGAGGGTGATAGATAGAGTGAGGGCGATAGATAGATAGAGTGAGGGTGATAGATAGATGTTTTATATAGCGCGAACTGGGCGATGGATAGAGTGAGGGTGATAGAGTGAGGGCGATAGATAGAGAGAGTGAGGGCGATAGATAGATAGATAGATAGATAGATACATAGATAGATAGATAGATAGATAGATAGATAGATAGATAGATAGATAGATAGAGTGAGGGCGATAGATAGATAGATAGATAGATAGATAGATAGATAGATAGATAGATAGATAGATAGATAGATAGATAGATAGATAGATAGATAGAGTGAGGGCGATAGATAGAGTGAGGGCGATTGATAGAGTGAAGGCGATAGATAGATAGAGTGAGGGCAACAGATAGATAGAGTGAGGGCAACAGATAGATGAGTGAGGGCGATAGATAGAGTGAGGGTGATAGATAGAGTGAGGGTGATAGATAGAGTGAGGGTGATTGATAGATAGATAGATAGAGTGAGGGTGATAGAGTGAGGGAAATAGATAGATAGATAGATAGATAGATAGATAGATAGATAGATAGATAGATAGATAGATAGATAGATAGATAGATAGATAGATAGATAGATAGATAGAGTGAGGTCGATAGATAGATAGAGAGGTAGAGAGAGGGGTGTAGAGAGAGAGGGGTATGTAGAGAGAGAGGTGTAGAGATAGAGAGGGATGTAGAGAGAGGGGTATAGAGAGAGAGTGGGGTGTAGAGAGAGAGGGGTGTAGAGAGAGTGGGGTGTAGAGAGAGGGGTGTAGAGAGAGGGGTGTAGAGAGAGGGGTGTAGAAAGAGTGGGGTGCAGAGAGAGTGGGGTGCAGAGAGAGTGGGGTGCAGATAGAGTGGGGTGCAGAAAGAGTGGGGTGCAGAGAGAGGGCTGTAGAGAGAGGGGTGTAGAGAGGGGGTGTAGAGAGAGGGGTGTAGAGAGAGGGGTGTAGAGAGAGGGGTGTAGAGAGAGGGGTGTAGAAAGAGGGGTGTAGAGAGAGAGGGGTGTAGAGAGAGAGGGTTCTAGAGAGAGAGGGGTGTAGAGAGAGAGGGGTGTAGAGAGAGAGGGGTGTAGAGAGAAAGGGGTGTAGAGAGAGGGGGCAGAGTGAGGGGGTAGAGAGAGGGGGTGTAGAGAGAAAGGGGTGTAGAGAGAGAGGGGTGTAGAGAGAGAGAGGGGTGTAGAGAGAGAGAGGGGTGTTGAGAGAGAGAGGGGTGTAAAGAGAGAGGGTGTAAAGAGAGGGATGTAGAGAGAGGGGTGTAGAGAGCTGTGCCCCTGGGGGTCAATTTGACACTAAGAAGGGTGCTAACGGTGGGTCAGGGGGAGGGGGGCATTCAAAGGTTATGGAGCAGACACAAGGGCACAAATCTCATACAGTGGGTCCTGTGGGTCAATGTGACACTAAGAAGGTTGCTAACGGTGGGCCCTGGGGGTCAATGACACACTAAGAAGGTTGCTAACAGTGGGTCATGGGGGGGCGGGGTATTCAAAGGATAGAAGCAGACATCCTTATAAAAGCGATAAAAATAGCACGTATCACTGGTGTCAATTTATATTTAAATGAAGATAAGGAAAACTGACAAGTGTGTAATATGTCCCGTATTCAGTTTGCACACCTAATCATTAACAATAATAATACGTGTAGTGCTTGCTCTCATAACACTACTAGTAGTAGCGGTCACTGTTGCCCAAAATAATGGTACTTCTTTTATAGGCTAGAGGGAGAGGAAAGGCAGAGCAAGAGTAGGGAGGATACATATGAACCCAAGACGTGCAGGTTGCACACTGATTTCAGTAGTGAGCTCTTAACTCACCGAGCTAGATTCTGAGCCATTGGCTTCCCTGCTCCATCATTTGAAGCAAGTTGTCCTGGATGCTTTCCAGATTTACACCACCTGTAACTACTGCATGAATAGGGATGCTGCTCGTCCCTTTCAAGCTGCTTGCCCTAGTTTTAAACACTTTACGTTCGTATGAGCTGATTTGCACGGTCCGTACCTTTTGTCCGCCCTATAAATGAAAAAAGCAGGTATGACATTAAGGGCTAGATGTAGGTAATTCCCATTTACAGACTCTTAAATACCGAATTTTACTGATTCGGTATTTAAAAGTCTGTAAATGGGAAGGGGGCAGATGTAGGTAATTTTAAAATCTGAATTACCCAATCTGTAGAATTCGGTATTTACCGATTGTGTAAATACTGGATCGTTATTTCCCATTGATTCCTATGGGCTTTGAAGCCCATAGGAGTCAATGGGAAATACCGATTCTGTATTTACAGAATCGGTAAATACCAAATCCTGCAAGGGTGCAGGGGGTGTCACTTTGACACCCTCTAGTACCCCAAGTACAGGCTTGTGTGACATGTGGCACACATACATGCCCTAAGGGCATATCTGTGTGTCACATTGCACAGGTGTGCATGCACAGATGTGCATACACACCTGAATTCGGTATTTTACCACCCAATGGGATTGGGTGGTAAAATACCGACTCTTAAGGGCCTGTGGCACTGTAAACTGTGCCACCGACATTTGTAATTACAGAATTGGTATATTTACCGATTCCGTAATTTACCGAATCGGTAATTTTACCGAATCGGTAAATATAGCGATTCTGTAATTTTCAGCCCCCTACATCTGAAAACCCTAATACCGGTCGGAAACGGACGAAATCTGCCGTTTCCGACCGGTATTAGGGCTCCTACATCTGGCCCTAGGTGTCCTAGCGCATATACAGACAAACATACAGAAATAATGAGTGCGTGCAATAATAGCACATTAAAGGTAAACGGTTGGCTTTGCCGACAAAGAGAAGCACTGTCATGCTGTTCCCCTCCCAACTTCCAGTGACGGGCGATGAAGGGGAGGTGGAGGGCATTGACTAATGGCAGCAATGGGTGAGGAAACAGTGGAAATGACAAGGGGACGAGGGGAGGAATGCCAGACGGGTATGAGGGGACATGGAGAGATATGCCGGATGGGTGCAAGGGAAGCGGCCAACAGCGAAGAGAAAGAGACGTGCAGCAATAAGCGCTCTGACATCTTCGGGTGAAGTCTGCGCTATATAAAAACACATAAAATAAATAAATAAAAGGAAGGTAGTGATTCCTAATGGTGAGTGTAGGAGGGAGCCTTGTGACAGATGTTGAGAGCCTTAAAAAGCTGAATTGATATGGGTAAGCAAAGATTTGAGTGAAAATGTATTTAAGAGTACGTGCGGGAGGGAATGAGAGTGCCTTGTGTGCGTGCTGTGGCGGGGTGGGCGGGGGAGCTGCAGCCTTTGAAGTCTGATGCCTATGCACAGACAAATGGTGGTGCGCGATGCGCACGAGGGAGGCGGGGAGCGGCAGCCTTTGATGTCTGATGCCGAGGCACAGACAAATGGTGGTGTGTTATGTGGCTGGCGTGCACGCGCCTGTCTCACATGAACTGTATGGGATCCGTAGCCATTTTGGTAGACTTTTCTTTTCCACTTACTATAATTCTCGCCAGCAATGCGCAAGCGCATTGGCAGGCGAGACCTAAAAACCTAAGGCAGACCCAAGAGACCTCAAGAACTTCCGGCCCATTTCTCTGCTCCCCTTCCCAGCCAAGGTCATCGAGAAAGCTGTCAACAGGCAGCTAACCCGATACCTCGAAGAAAACAGAATCCGCACCCTTCCCAGTAAGGGTTCTGCAGCAACCACAGCACAGAGACTGCCCTCATCTCCACCACCGACGACATCAGGACCCTGCTGGACAATGGCGAGACCGCAGCACTCATCCTCCTAGACCTTTCTGCCGCTTTGACACCATCTGCCATCGCACACTACGCGCACGCCTCGACGCCGCAGGGGTCCGAGACAAGGCTCTGGATTGGATCACCTCCTTCCTCTCCGGCAGAACCCAGAGCGTCCCCCTCCCCCCATTCCGTTCCAAAGCCTCCGAGATCATCTGCAGTGTACCCCAGGGATCCTCCCTCAGCCCGACGCTGTTCAACATTTACATGGTCCCGCTCGCACACGTAGCCCGACAGCACAACCTCAACATAATCTCCTACGCCGATGACACTCAGCTGATCCTCTCCCTCACCAAGGACCCCATCACCGCCAAAGCCAACCTCCACGAAGGAATGAAGGCGGTCGCCGACTGGATGAAGACCAGCCATCTGAAGCTGAACTCGGACAAGACGGAGGTCCTCCTCCTCAGCTCCAACTCTTCAGCCAGGGACGACTCCTGGTGGTTGACGGCACTGGGGGCAGCCCCGACACCCACCGACCACGCACGCAAGCTGGGAATCATCCTCGACTCAACGCTCTCTATGACCAAGCAAGTCAACGCTGTCTCCTCCTCCTGCTTCAACACTCTCTGCATTCTCCGCAAGATCTACGGATGGATCCCGACAGATGCAAGAAAGACAGTCACCCAGGCCCTCGTCAGCAGCAGACTCGACTAAAGAAACGCACTCTACACGTGAGCCCTGACCAAGCTCAACAAACGACTACGATGTATTCAAAATGCTTCGGCACGAATGATCCTTGATGTACCACGCCACGGTCACATCACCCCCCACCTGAGAAACCTGCACTGGCTCCCCGTCAACAAGAGGATATCCTTCAAGCTCCTCATCCACACACACAAGGCACTCCACAAGACCGGCCCAGCCTACCTCAACAGACAGCTCTCCTTCTACTTCCTTAACCACCAGCTCCGCTCTGCCGACCTCTCACTCGCCACCGTCCCGCACATCCAAAGAACAACCACCGGTGAGAGATCCTTCTCCCACCTCGCCGCCAAGACATGGAATACCCTCCCACCAAACCTACGACAGACGCAAGACCTGCTGACCTTCAGGAGGGTACTCAAGACCTGGCTGTTTGATCAGTAGCGCCCCCCCAGCGCCTTCAGACCCTCACAGGTATGTAGTGCGCTTTACAAATGATTGATTGATTGATTGATGTGACTCTGTGATAGAAGAAGCACACATGTCCAAAATACACCAAAATGTGGTCCTCATTGTGTTGGATAAAAACACACAATTGTGACACACATCTTTATACAATCCTCAGTGTGATGGGAAAAACACCAATCTCTGTAATAGGCAGCATAATATTTCTTGTGACAGATAAAGGCATACAAACCTGTTGTACACAATTTAATATGGTTCTTAGTTACACCACTGCCTATAGGACCGTAGGTCACATTTAAATAGGAGCTATTGTAAAGCACCAAAGAGCACAATCTTGTGACACACAGTATGAAATGGTTTTCAGTGTCCAGAACAAACGTTCATATGCTTGAAACATATAAAGTTGTGGCAGTGTGTATTACATGTTTAAAATGGCAACACAAAACTGTAACATGCGTCATGATGTGCTCCTTTTTGCAATGGATAAAAGCTCACATGCTATACACGTGGTCACATGAATTGCATAACACAATGGAGTCTTCATTGTGATGGATGAAAATATGTGTGAGATGTTGTTTTCAGAGTGAGGTGAGAATTAAAACACGCACTGTGATGTAATTCATATTCATTGACAACAGAGGGGACCAGTCTCTCACAGGAATGCACATGCAATGAGGAACAGGTTTGTTTCTATTAGGTATCTTAAGACATCAGGTGCTCGATGCACATGATGAACTCAAATGAATTTGTAACTGTGTCACAAGGTCGAGGATGACTTATTGGAGGAGATTCCATACTCCCCGGTGACTATGGTGAATGAGGCACTCTTCCTCTGTGTGCAGGATTTTTCTCCGGTCTGTCCCTTTAAGGAACAGGACTCTGACACCCAAGAAGAAGGCGGTCAGCAAGTCCGGATGACGTCTCTGCCCCCTGACCAATGGGGAGAGAGAGCCCCGCTGATGAAAGCGGAAATGGATGTTGGAACGGATGCTGAGGAAGAAGTGAGACCTAAAGAACGCGGAGAGAGCCAGGTGAACCAGAGCGCGTGATGGAGAAATGGGACCTCATCGCCTGCAACAAGTGGGGAGGTAACCCCTGCAGAGGAGGAGTCGCCAGGAGGCCAACCGTTTCACGCTTCGCTCTGCCACGCTCTAGGAGGAATGTGGCTGAACAAGGTACAGTCCGGCTGCGGGCTGCTCACGGGCACTGGGCTGGAAGGCAGCAAAGTAAGTAGAGGACACACCTCTGCTAAACCGGTGGGTTAACCGGACTACACTTGGAGGTGGTGGCTTCTTTGAGTGTGGGGATACTCCCTGCACTGGCCCTCTACACTTCTACATATTGTCGATGTTCCGACGTTCACCAGTGGTTTTCTGACCGAGGAACATACGAGTCCATGACTGACCTGGTGGCCTCATAAGAGGAAGAACGGAAGCAGTATTCATACCTAACCTCTACTAGCTGTGTAAACAGACGAACTCGGACGTGAAAAATAAAAACATATTCAAACCATACCTAATAAAAGGGATAAAAGAATAAAGTCGCACGTTGATTCCTTCCGGGGCTTAACCCCTTCCTTGACGACCCGGTGACAAAAATATAATGTAATATAATCCTATTTGTGATTGAAAGAAGTTTATTCTTGGCAACAGTAGTTTAGATAATAGCACATCTCTGCAACAGGCCTAGTGGTGTCTTCCTCGCAGTGCTAGGAAAAAGCTCAGATATGTAACACACAACATCATACAATCCTCGTTGCGATGGATAAAAACAAACAATTGTGATGCACAACAAGACTTGATTCAAAGTATAATAGTAGCTCACTTATATAACTCCCCAAAACACCTGTAACATTCCAAGCTATGGTCATTGTGCAGGGTATGAGCAATCCACTGGAAAGATTGTGATTGTGACCCTGCTGTGATTCATGTAGACAAACACCTTTATACCCCTTCATCATTGGCTCAATTCCCAAAACCAAGTGCTTTGTTTAGTATCATCATTTTGGATTACAGAGCAAGCTGCTTTTTAATTCACAAAGGTTGTCTTGTTGACTATTAGCTTATAGCTACAGAGGATATATTTCAAGGAGTAGGCTTCATTTTCATTTGAGAATTCCATTTTCCCTTGAATAAGTTTACATGCTTACATTTCTGAAAATATTACAAAGCAAGTAGAAGTAATAACATTTGAAAAACATTTTCCCCTGTCAAGTAATCCCTTCAGCTATGCCATCTACAATTTTTAGTCTGATTCCTTTCACTTTCCATCCTGGAAACAGATTTAATCCGGCACTTGTAGAAGTGAATCTCAGATTGTTCCCTGGGTGGGAATGGGCTGAAGAATTGTTTGGGGACAGTTACAAAGTAACACATTTGGAGGCACACAACTAGTTTGCAGAGCAACAAAGCCCTGTGAAGATCACTTTCCACACACACAAAAATGTTTGCTCACATTCAATAGTCATCTTTTTCCAAGTGTACATATATGCTTGTTCACATTAGCCTCTGTGCTTTTTTGTGATGGATCGTTCGATGGATGATGCATGTCCTATGGACCAGGCTGTATAGAGCCGTCATTGTGATGGATAAGTGCATGCATTTCCAAAGTACAATACAATATAGTTTTTTTTGTTACTCAAGGTCATACACTTTACTAATACACAGCATAATGTTATACATGCTTTCTGTTAAAGGAATAGGTGATAACACTAATTCACATTAATGTGGTACTTTTAATGATGGCTAAATTAACATGAACTTTTTCAATACAATATGATGTCACTCTGTGATAGAAGAAGCACACTTGTCTAAAATGCACCAAAATGTGTCCTCATTGTGTTGGATAAAAACACACAGTTGTGACACACATCTTGATACGGTCCTCATTGTGATGGATAAAAACACTAACCTCTGTAATAGGCAGCATATTATTTCATGTGGCAGATAAAGGCACACAACATTAGCCCTTGGGATTTTTTGTGATGGTGATAAATTCATGTCCTACGGACCAGGCCTGCATAGAGCAGTCAGTGTGATGGTAAAATGCATTAATTTCCAAGATAAAATACAATATAGTTTTCTGAGTTACCTAAGATCATACACATGACAACTAAACAGCATATTGTTAAAGCATCTTACTGTTAAAGGAGCTTTCTGTTAAAGGAATATGCGAAAACACTGAATCACATTAATGTGGTATTTTTAATGATAGCTACATTATCATGAACTTGCTCAATGCAACATGATATTTCTCTGTGATAGAAGCACACATGGCTAAAATGCCCCAAAATATGGTCCTCATTGCATTGGATAAAAACATGCAATTGTGACACATCTTGATAAGGTCCTCATTGTGATGGATAAAAACACCAACCTCTCTAATAGGCAGCATACTTTCTCTGGCAGATAAAGACATTCAAACCTGTCTCACACAATTTAATATGGTCCTCAGTTTAACCCTTAAAGTGCACATAGGAGCATAATCTCAATATCTCAACACAATTCTGTAACATGCGTCATGATGTGCCCTTTTTTGCAATACATAAAAACTCACATGCTATACACATGGTCCCATGAATATTCGCCTACCACGATGTAGTCCTCATTCTGATGCATAAAAACATGCATGTGATTTTTTTCTTTCAGAGTGCAGTGTAATAGCACACAGAGTTAAAACATGCAGTGTGATGCTGTTATGAGTTTGATGGACTACTCTTCATAAACAATTCATATTTACTGACACCAGAGGGGAACAGTCTCTCACTGGAATGCAGTCTTAATGAGGAACAGGTCTGTGTCTATGAAGTATCTTAAGGCAGCCTTATGATCGTATGCAAGCACATCACAAATTCTCTGCAATGAATTACAAATGAAGAGGTAAACCATCAGGCAGTTTTAGTGCACCTCATGATTTTGCCCTCTTGGTGATGGTTAACCCCTTCCATGCTCATGACGAACCCCAGCCGTCATGCACTACGGTACTCGTGTGCTGATGACGGCTGGGGTTCGTCACGGCCCGCCCCTGTTCGTGCTGTTTACAGCACACCAGGGGAATCGCGGCCGCATCGAAGGGGTTAAAGCAGGCACATCTTTGTAAAACAGTGCATGAGATTGTCCTCTGTTATACATAGATACTGTCTCATATTACTAACAGAATTCATGATGTGCTACTTAATGTGATGTATCAAGGCAAACAATCTTGTAACACTTAAAGGCATCTAGTGATCATTGTACTTAATAAACCCACATTAATTTGTAATATACAATGTAATATAATCCTATATGTTATGGAAAGAAGTTCATTCTTGGTAACAGTAGTTTAGATAATAGCACAACTCTGCAACAGGCCTAGTGGTGTCGTCCTCGCAGTGCTAGGAAAAAGCTCAGATATGTAACACACAGTATCATACGGTCCTCGTTGCGATGGATAAAAACAAGCAATTGTGATGCACACCAACACTTGATTCAAAGTATAATAGTAGCTCACTTATATAACACCCCAAAACACCTGTAACATTCCAAGCTATGGTCATTGTGCAGGGTATGAGCAAAGCACTGGAAAGATTGTGATTGTGACCCTGCTGTGATTCATGTAGACAAACAGCTTCATACCCTTTAATCATTGGCTCTATTCCCAACACCAAGTGCTTCGTTTATTATCATCATTTTGGATACAGAGCAAGCTGCTTTTTAATTCGCAAAGTTTGTCTTGTTGACTGTTAGCTTATAGCTAAGGAGGATGTATTTCAAGGAGTAGCCTTCATTTTCTTTTGAGAATTCCATTTTCCTTTGAACACGTTTACATGCTTACATTTCTGGAAATATTACAAAGCAAGTAGAAGTAATAACATTTGAAAAACATTTTCCCTTGTCAAGTAATCCCTTCACCTATGCCATCTCCAATTTTTAGTCTGATTCCTTTCACTTTCCAGCCTGGAGACAGATTTAATCGGCACTTGTTAGAAGTGAATCTCAGATTGTTCCCTGGGTGGGAATAGGCTCAAGAATTGATTGTGGACAGTTACAATGGAACACATTTGGAGGCACACAAATACTTTACAGAGCAACAAAGCCCTATGAAGATCACTATCCACACACACAAAATGTTTGCTCACATTCAATAGTCATCTTTTTCCAAGTGTACATATGTACTTGTGCACATTAGCCTCTGTGCTTTTTTGTGATTGATTGTTCGATGGATGATGCATGTCCTATGGACCAGGCTGTATAGGGCCGTCATTGTGAGTGATAAGTGCACGCATTTCCAAAGTACAATACAATATACTTTTTTTTTAGTTACTCAAGTCATACACTTTATTAATACACAGCATAATATTATAGATGCTTTCTGTTAAAGGAATAAGTGATAACAATAATTCATATTAATGTGGTACTTTCAATGATGGCTAAATTAACATGAACTTGTTCAATACAATATGATGTTACTCTGTGATGGAAGAAGCACACGTGTCTAAAATGCACCAAAATGTGTCCTCATTGTGTTTGATAAAAATACACAGTTGTGACACACATCTTGATATGGTCCTCATTGCAATGGATAAAAGCACTAACCTCTGTAATAGGCAGCATAATATTTCCTGTGGCAGATAAAGGCACACAACATTAACCCTTGGGATTTTTTGTGATGTAGATAAATTCATGTCCTATGAACCAGGTCTGCATAGAGCCGTCAGTGTGATGGAAAAGTGCATTCATTTCCAAGATGAAATACAATATAGTTTTTTGAGTTACCTAAGATCATACACACTACAACTAAGCAGCATATTGTTAAACCATCTTACTGTTAAAGGAGCTTTCTGTTAAAGGAATATGCGAAAACACAAAATTACATTAATGTTGTATTTTTAATGATAGCTACATTATCATGAACTTGCTCAATGCAACATGATATTCCTCTGTGATACAAGAAGCACACATGCCTAAAATGCCCCAAAATATGGTCCTCATTGCGTTGGATAAAAACATACAATTGTGACACACATCTTGATATGGGCCTCATTGTGATGGATAAAAACACCAACCTCTCCAATAGGCAGCATATTTCCTCTGGCAGACAAATGCACACAAACCTGTCTCACACAATGTAATATGATCCTCAGTTTAACCTATAAAGTGCACATAGGAGCATAATCCCCATATATATAGGAGCAATTGCAAAGCATAAAGGAGCACAATGTTGTGACACACAATATGAAGTTGTTTTTAGTGTCCTGAACAGATGTTCATATGATTGATACACTTATAAAGTTGTGGCAGGGTCTATAATATGTTAAAAATCTCAACACAATTCTGTAACATGCGCCATGATGTGCCCTTTTTTGCATTACATAAAAGCTTACACGCTATACACATGGTCAAATGAATTGCCTACCACAATGTAGTCGTCATTCTGATGGATAACAACATTGTTGTGTTTTTGTTTTAGAGTGCAGTGTAATAGCACACCGAGTTAAAAACATGCAGTGTGATGCTGTAAAGAGTTTGATGGACTACAGTTCTTAAACAATTCATATTTACTGACACCAGGGAGGACCAGTCTCTCACTGGAATGCAGTCTTAATGAGGAACAGGTCTGTTTCTATGAAGTATCTTAAGGCAGCCTTATGATGCTAGGCAAGCACATCACATATTCTCTGCAATGAATTACAAATGAAGAGGTAAATCAACATGCAGTTTTAGTGCACTGCATGATATTGCCCCACTGGTGATGGTTAAGCATGCACATCTTTGTAAAACACTGTATGAGATTGTCTTTTGTTATACATAGATATTGTCTCATATTACTAACAGACAGCATGATGTGCTCCTTAATGTGATGTATTAAGGCAAACAATCATGTAACACTTCAAGGCATCTAGTGATCATTGCACTTAATAAACCCAAATTAATTTATAACATACAATGTAGTATAATTCTCTTTGTGATGGAAATAATTTCATTCTTGGTAACAATAGTTTAGATAATAGCACAACTCTGCAACAGGCCTAGTGGTGTCGTCCTCGCAGTGCTAGGAAAAAGCTCAGATATGTAACACACAGTATCATACGGTCCTCGTTGCGATGGATAAAAACAAGCAATTGTGATGCACACCAACACTTGATTCAAAGTATAATAGTAGCTCACTTATATAACACCCCAAAACACCTGTAACATTCCAAGCTATGGTCATTGTGCAGGGTATGAGCAAAGCACTGGAAAGATTGTGATTGTGACCCTGCTGTGATTCATGTAGACAAACAGCTTCATACCCTTTAATCATTGGCTCTATTCCCAACACCAAGTGCTTCGTTTATTATCATCATTTTGGATACAGAGCAAGCTGCTTTTTAATTCACAAAGGTTGTCTTGTTGACTGTTAGCTTATAGCTAAGGAGGATGCATTTCAAGGAGTAGCCTTCATTTTCTTTTGAGAATTCCATTTTCCTTTGAACACGTTTACATGCTTACATTTCTGGAAATATTACAAAGCAAGTAGAAGTAATAACATTTGAAAAACATTTTCCCCCTGTCAAGTAATCCCTTCACCTATGCCATCTCCAATTTTTAGTCTGATTCCTTTCACTTTCCATCCTGGAAACAGATTTAATCCGGCACTTGTTAGAAGTGAATCTCAGATTGTTCCCTGGGTGGGAATAGGCTCAAGATTGGTTTGTGGACAGTTACAAAGGAACACATTTGGAGGCACACAAATACTTTACAGAGCAACAAAGCCCTATGAAGATCACTATCCACACACAAAAAATGTTTGCTCACATTCAATAGTCATCTTTTTCCAAGTGTACATATGTACTTGTGCACATTAGCCTCTGTGATTTTTTGTGATTGATTGTTCGATGGATGATGCATGTCCTATGGACCAGGCTGTATAGGGCCGTCATTGTGAGTGATAAGTGCACGCATTTCCAAGGTACAATACAATATACTTTTTTTTAGTTACTCAAGTCATACACTTTATTAATACACAGCATAATATTATAGATGCTTTCTGTTAAAGGAATAAGTGATAACAATAATTCACATTAATGTGGTACTTTCAATGATGGCTAAATTAACATGAACTTGTTCAATACAATATGATGTTACTCTGTGATGGAAGAAGCACACGTGTCTAAAATGCACCAAAATGTGTCCTCATTGTGTTTGATAAAAATACACAGTTGTGACACACATCTTGATATGGTCCTCATTGCAATGGATAAAAGCACTAACCTCTGTAATAGGCAGCATAATATTTCCTGTGGCAGATAAAGGCACACAACATTAACCCTTGGGATTTTTTGTGATGTAGATAAATTCATGTCCTATGAACCAGGTCTGCATAGAGCCGTCAGTGTGATGGAAAAGTGCATTCATTTCCAAGATGAAATACAATATAGTTTTTTGAGTTACCTAAGATCATACACACTACAACTAAACAGCATATTGTTAAACCATCTTACTGTTAAAGGAGCTTTCTGTTAAAGGAATATGCGAAAACACAAAATCACATTAATGTTGTATTTTTAATGATAGCTACATTATCATGAACTTGCTCAATGCAACATGATATTCCTCTGTGATACAAGAAGCACACATGCCTAAAATGCCCCAAAATATGGTCCTCATTGCGTTGGATAAAAACATACAATTGTGACACACATCTTGATATGGTCCTCATTGTGATGGATAAAAACACCAACCTCTCCAATAGGCAGCATATTTCCTCTGGCAGACAAATGCACACAAACCTGTCTCACACAATGTAATATGATCCTCAGTTTAACCTATAAAGTGCACATAGGAGCATAATCCCCATATATATAGGAGCAATTGCAAAGCATAAAGGAGCACAATGTTGTGACACACAATATGAAGTTGTTTTTAGTGTCCTCAACAGATGTTCATATGATTGATACACTTATAAAGTTGTGGCAGGGTCTATAATATGTTAAAAATCTCAACACAATTCTGTAACATGCGCCATGATGTGCCCTTTTTTGCATTACATAAAAGCTTACACGCTATACACATGGTCACATGAATTGCCTACCACAATGTAGTCGTCATTCTGATGGATAACAACACTGTTGTGTTTTTGTTTTAGAGTGCAGTGTGATAGCACACCGAGTTAAAAACATGCAGTGTGATGCTGTAATGAGTTTGATGGACTACAGTTCTTAAACAATTCATATTTATTGACACCAGGGAGGACCAGTCTCTCACTGGAATGCAGTCTTAATGAGGAACAGGTCTGTTTCTATGAAGTATCTTAAGGCAGCCTTATGATGCTAGGCAAGCACATCACATATTCTCTGCAATGAATTACAAATGAAGAGGTAAATCAACATGCAGTTTTAGTGCACTGCATGATATTGCCCCACTGGTGATGGTTAAGCATGCACATCTTTGTAAAACACTGTATGAGATTGTCTTTTGTTATACATAGATATTGTCTCATATTACTAACAGACAGCATGATGTGCTCCTTGATGTGATGTATCAAGGCAAACAATCGTGTAACACTTCAAGGCATCTAGTGATCATTGCACTTAATAAACCCAAATTAATTTATAACATACAATGTAGTATAATTCTATTTGTGATGGAAATAATTTCATTCTTGGTAACAATAGCTTAGATAATAGCACAACTTTGCAACAGACCTAGTGGGGTGGTCCTCACAGTGATATACAAAAGCTCAGATATAAAACACACATCATATAGTCCTCGTTGTGATGGATACAAACAAACAATTGTGATGCAAACCAAGACTCAATTCAAAGTATAATAGTAGCTCACTTATATAAAACCCCAAAACACCTATAACACTCCAAGCTATGGTCATTGTGCAGGGTATGAGCAAACCACCGGAAAGACTGTGATTGTGACCCTGCTGTGATTCATATAGACAAACACCTTTTATACTCCTTTATCATTTACTGGAGAAGCGTGGCTCAATGGTTAGAGCGGCAGACCCTGATGCAGAGGTCTGACCCGGCACCAGGGTTCAATTCCCGCCTCGGCGGTTCTTGGACTCAATTTCCCCGGACCTGATAACTCTTGCCTCGGTGCCTAGTCTAATCATGGGTCCCACTCTGTGACTCTGGGCAATAGCTTGCTTAATCTCCACAACGGCCCCAGCAGCGCTTGGATGCCTGGCTTCACCTTGGGGGTGCCCAGGAGTAGACATTTCACAGAAATGCCGGGATGGGTTCCACAGCGGTATGAATACAGCGCTATGAGGCCTCTGGGTAGGAGTGTGCTATATAAATACTATACATTTACATTTACTCAATTCACTACACCAAGTGCTACATTTATTATAATTTTGGATTACATGAGCAAGCTGCTTTTTAATTCACAAAGGTTGCTTTGGGGACAGTTAGCATACAGCTACAGAGGATGTATTTCAAGGGGTAGTCTTCATTTTCTTTTGAGAATTCCATTTTCCCTTGAACAAGTTTGCATGCTTAGATTTTGGGAAATATTCTGAAGCAAGTAGAAGTAATAACATTTTAAAAACATTTTCCCCTATGGAATAATCTCTTCATCTATGCTATTTCCAATTTTTAGTCTGATTGCTTCCACTTCCAACCCTGGAAACAGATTTAATCCGGCACGTGTTAGAAGTGAATATCAGATTGTTCCCTGGGTTGGAATGGGCTGAAGAAATGTTTGTGGACAGTTACAAAGTAGCACATTTGCAGGCACACACATACTTTGCAGAACAACAAGGCCCTCTGAAATTCACTAACCCCACACACAGAAGTATTTACTCACATTCACTAGTCATCTTTTTGCAAGTGTAAATGTATACCGGTGCACATTAGCACCTGTGCTTTTTTATGATGGTCGATTGGCTGGATGGTGCATGTCCTAGGGACCAGGCCTGTATAGAGCCCTCATTGTGATGGATGAGTGCACACATTTCCAAGATACAATACAATATAGATTCTTTTAGTTACTTAAGATCATACACATTACTAATACACAGCACAATGTCATAGGAGTTTTCTGTTAAAGGAATATGTGATAACACTAATTCACATTAATGTCGTACTTTTAATGATGGCTAAATTAACATGAACTTGTTCAATTCAACATGATGTGACTGTGTGATAGAAGAAGCCCACTTGTCTAAACTGCACAAAAATGTGTCCTCATTGTGTTGGATAAAAACACACAGTTGTTATACACATCTTGATACAGTCCTCATTGTGATGGATAAAAACGCTTTACTAATACCCAACATAATGTTAAAGAAGCTTACTGTTAATGGAGCTTACTGTTAATGGAGCTTACTGTTAAAGGAATGTGCAATAAAACTAAATCACAATAATGTAGTACTTCTAATTAAGCTACATTAACATGAACTTGTTCAATATCACATGGTGTGACTCTGTGATAGCAGAAGCACACATGTCTAAAATGAACCAAAGTGTGGTCCTCATTGTGTTGGATAAAAACACACAATTATGACACACATCTTGATACAGTCTTCATTGTGATAGATAAAAACGCCAACCTCTGTAATAGGCACCACAATATTACTTGTGGCAGATAAAGGTACACAAACCTGTCTCACACAATTTAACATGGTCCCCAGTGTGACCTATAAGTGCACATAGGAGCATAAGCCACCTTTATATAGGAGCAATTGTAAAGCATAAAAGAGCACCTTCTTGTGATACACAAAATATGAAATGGTTTTCAGTGTCCAGAAGAAAGGTTCATATGCTTGATACACATGTAAAGTTGTGGCAGTGTCTACTACATGTTAGAAACACAAAAGAAAACTGTAACATGTGCTTTGCTATGCTCCTTTTTGCAATGTATAAAACCTCACAATTTACACACATGGTCATCTGAATTGCATACTACAATGTAGTCCTCATTTTGATGGATAAAAACACGCAAGAGTTTTTTTTCATCAGAGTGTGGTGTAATATGACAGAGAGTTAAATCATGCACTGTGATGTCGTTATGAGTTTGATGGACTAAAAGTCTTAAACAAATCATATTTAGTGACACCAGATAGGACGGACCAATCTCACATGAATACAGTTGTAATGAGGAATTGGTCTATGTCTATTAAGAATGCTACGGTAGCCTTGTTATTGTATGCCAGCACATCACAAAGTCTCTGCGATTAATTACAAATGAAGAAATAAACCAACATGCAGCTGTAGTGCACTGCATGATATTGCCCTCCTGGTGATATTTAAAACATGCACATCCATGTAAAACTATGTGAAATTACCTTCTATGATAAATAGACAATCTCTCATGTTGTAACAGATAGCATGATGTGCTCCTTAATGTGATGTATCAAAACAAGCGATCTTGAAACATGTCATGGCATCTAGTGCTCATTGCACTTGATAAACCCAAATTAATTTGTTACATACAATGAGATATATTCCTATTTGTTATGGAAAGAAGTTAATTCTTGGTAACAGTACTTTAGGTACTAGCACAATTTTGCAACAGACCTAGTGGGGTGGTCATCACAGTGATAGGAAAAAGCTCAGTTGTGTAACACACAACATCATGTGGTCCGCATTATGATGGATAAAATCAAACTGCTGTGATGCACACCATGACTTGATCCAAAGTATGATAATAGTAGCTCACATATATAACATACCAACACACCTGTAAAAATCAAAGCTATGGTCATTTTACAGAGCAGGAGAAAACCACTGGCAAGATTGTGATTGTGACCCTGCTGGTTCTTTTTTTTTTAAGGTTTTCAAAGAAAGTTTTATTCGGCTGACGCGTTTCAACCAAACTGGTCTTTCTCAAAGCCAATACATACTTGGTGATTATACCATATCACCTATAAACACCAAGCTCACATATGAGTAAACATAGTGAAAAGACTTTGTTGGACCTTGTACGATGCCTAGAACCTTTGGAAGAAAGCCTGGCATTAATAGGCCTAGGCAGCGTAAATAAATTAACACAAGTGCATGATTTACCTTATGCTTTCACATGATCACAAAATATATAGGGTCATCAAAAATATATATAAATATTTATCTTAATAACAGATAAACATTTAAGTTCTACTAAGTTTCTAAACTTGCATAATTAATGAAAAGCACATACTCGACACGGGTACATTGAGAAACGCCACCCGAAAATAACAAATCCAATGCCTGTCATCCCGGCACACCATGCGCAGCCGCCACGCTGCCCCGCAACCATGACCCTGCTGTGATTCATGGTGCTTTTTCAATAAAGGATTTAATAGCGCACAATGTTGCAATATGAAATGTGATATAATCATTTTAATGGACTAAACTATCAAAAACAACTCCTGCTTATCAGCACCTAAGAGGAACAATCTCTGTCAGGAGTGCACTCAGAATTGGATACAGTTCTGCCTCTATCAAGCATCTTAAGGCAGCCTTATGAAATTTTTGTGCAGTGTAATGCCGGCGGTGGGGATTGCGAGTCTTTCAATGAAGGGCTCAGCTCCTTCAATTATGTATAAGTTCCCGATCGAGTTCCTCCTCTGCTGCATCGTCTCTCCCTGGTATGCCAACAATGCGGAAGTCATTGAAATACTTGTGTTCCCCGCCACTGGCATTACACTGCACAAAAATGTCAATGCATCACGGTTTCTGCCAGAAATCATTCGCTTCACATATTATTATTATTATTATTAATGATATTTCTAAAGCGTGAACAAAGGCCCATGGGCGTCTCAGCGCTAAGATATCTGTAATATTTAACCTGAGAGGGGGGAGCTGAGTCTAGTGATTAAAGAGCCAGGTCTTAAGTTGCTTACGAAAGGACCAGAGAGAAGGACTGGCTTTAATCAAATGGGGCAGCGTGTTCCACAATTTTGGAGCTGACACCAGGAATCTTCTGTCACCCCAGAAACAGTTTTGGTCCGAGGAACCACAAGATCAATTAGACTTGAAGAACGTAGTGTTCTGGACGGACAATAGGGAATCAGATTTTGGACAAGATATGCTGGTCCCATATTATGCAAGGCCTTGTACACAATACAGAGAGTTTTGAATTTTATTCTGTTTCTGATGGGTAACCAGTGTAACTCTCTGATTGTGTCCGAGGCGGATTGATATTTGGGAATTTTTCCCAGTAGCCTGGCAGCTGAGTTTTGTATAATTTGCATTTTGTTTAAAACTCCTTCTTGTGCATTGAAGAATAAAGCGTTGCAGTAATCCAAGGTGGACAATACAAGGGAAGTAACCAGGGTTTTACCAGCTGTATCAGGAAGAAAGGGGAGGATTTTTTTGATGAGTCTTAGTTTGTGGAAGGCTGAGGAGGTGATCTGGTTAGCGTGTGGATGAAAAGTGAGGCGGTTGTCAAAAATGATTCCCAGGTTCCTCACCTTACTGACAGGCTCGGGAGGCGAGCCTAATGAGGATGGCCACCAATTGGATGACCATTCCGGAGTCAGCGGTCCGAAGATGACTACTTCTGTCTTGTCGGAATTTAATTTTAGGCAATTGGAAGCCATCCAGCTCCCAATTGCTACCATGCCTGATTTAAGATCTTCCGCTATTTTATGGCCGTTGTTCTTAATGGCAAGGACCAACTGTGTGTCATCTGCATAGGTAGTAAGGCTCATCCCATGTGCACGAATAACATTGGCTAAGTCCGACACATAGATGTTGAAAAGTGTCGGACTTAGGGATGAGCCTTGAGGTACTCCACATGGCAGGGACAAGGTGGAAGAGTGAAAGGGTCCCATTGTGACCACCTGGGTTCTATTGGCCAGAAAAGAGGCCAGAAGTTTACTGGCATTTTCCTGGACACCCATGTTTTCAACACGGTCGATCAACGTAGCATGATCGACCGTGTCGAAGGCTGCCGATAAATCAAGCAGTATCAAGACTGCTGTACCCCCAGCATCGCGGATGGATCTAATATCATCCGCCGCTTTGATCAGAGCCGTCTCCGTCCCATGGAATTGGCGGAAGCCAAACTGGGATTCATCAAGTAAATTATGTTGCTCTAAGAACGCGGAGAGTTGTTGATTCAGAGCTTTTTCAGCTTTTTCAGCCAGTACTGGTAGGCTGGCAATAGGTCGATAGCTCTTAGGTTCTTCCATGTCGAGATGTGGCTTCTTTAAGAGTGGTTTAATGAGGTTTTTTTTTAGAATATCAGGGTAAGTGCCTGTACTAAACACTGCGTTGCAGATAGAGGTGATGGCAGGAAGAACCGTTTCAATAACAGGTAGCAGTAATTTAAATGGACAGGGGTCAAGAGCAGAACCTGATCTAATGGTGGATATAATATCAGCAATCTGGGAACTAGAAATTTCTGCGAACTGAGAGAGGATGGGTCCAGTATGGGCGGCGGTCGACAAGTTGGGAGGGAGTTTGGTGTTATTAGCAAAGGCAGAATAGATGTCGTTGACTTTACTAAAGAAGAAGCTGGCTATGGCGTCACAGAGGGGTTGTGAGGGAGGTGGAGTCAGGTTTGTGGAGTATCCTGCTAGCTGCTTAGTAGTTTCGTACAGAGCTTTATTGGAGTTTTTGGCCATTTCGATTCTAACGCTAAAGAATTTTTTCTTGGCCTCATTAATCATAGTTTTATATTTGGCTACCGTTTCTTTATACTTAATTTTGGCTTCTACAGAGTAGTCTTTCCTCCAGTGCCTCTCCTTATTCCTACACTGTTGTTTTTGTTCTCTTAAGGCCTCTGAATACCAGGGGGCCGACGGGGTAGATCTATTGCGAGACCGTTGTTTAACCGGGGCCAGGGAGGATGCCGCCGAGCCCACCCACTCATAGAATTGGGAGGTGGCGGTGTTAGGGTCGGTTGATAGAGGGGGAGTGGATTTGGTTAAGAGAGTTTTCAGGCTGGAACTATCAATGTCATTCCACGCCTGGAAGGACTGTTGAGAGTTGGATGGGAGTGTGGAGGCTCCAATGTCTTGAATGGTTAGTGACGCCATGATGGCATGGTGGTCTGACCAAGTAACTGGAAGGATTTGAGAGACTTGTAAATCCTGTGAGTTGGTAAAAATGCCATCCAATATATGGCCCCCGTCATGTGTGGATGATTTGACCAACAATGGGAGACCAAAGGTGGTCATATCTCCTAGAAGCGCAGCAGTATCTTTGTCCTCTGTTTTGTCAAAATGAAAGTTAAAATCACTGAGGACAGTGAGGGAACTATCAAGGGCTGAAGATTCCAGAATGGACCTGAGGTTGGAAATGAATCCGGTCCTTGATCCTGGTGGACGATACAAAAGGATCCCATTAAAGTTATGGGAGGGAGTCAGTTTGATAGAAAATTGCAGAGCTTCACAGGATGGTAGTGAGATCATGTTGGTTCTGGCGATAAAAGTGTCGCGTAAAATGACGGCAATCCCACCACCTTTCTTGCGTTGTCTGTCCAGTCTATGGATGGAAAAGCCTTTTGGAGCTGCAATCACTATATCTGGATCGGACGAACTATCCATCCAAGTTTCTGTCATAAATAGTAAGTCTAAACTATTGTCCTCCATCAGGTCGGCTACGTCCTGTCGGTGTTTCCCGAGCGAGCGGACATTAATAAGGGCAAGTGAAAAAGATTTGGGTGATTTATACTTGGTGGTGGGGGGAGGATTTAGATAAAGGGGTATCTGTGATTTACAACAGGGACAGAGTATATAGGATGTACATCGTACATGAGGAGAGGAACCATGTGGGGCCCCCATGAGAACCATTCACAAAGCTACAGCTTGAAAACCATTAACAAGTCCCCCCTGTCATCATCTAAATATTTTGAAGCGTGAATATCATATTGAAGCACCAGCAACCGCCGCAGTCATTTCTGGACACAACAAGAGAAAAAGGACCACACCCCTTGAGTTCATAAGGCATCATCACCCGTGAGAATTCCCTCACCTCAAATGTGAATGACCAAGTCCTGGTCCTGAGGAGAACCCTGAAATCAAATAGGGTTCTGAAATGTGTCGACCCCACCCAGCCAGCGATAATCACCACCAATCAACCAACCCATACCGAGTACAAACAGGACATTTAGGCCTGGTGTAACTGTTTAACTGCTTCGCTGGTTATGGCAGGTGTATGTAGTGAAACACATAACTGAATTGTACCGCCATTGTTATTTATGTTAAAATAAGGACTGGTCTATTGTTTTGTCATGTTTGGTCATTTCCTAAGTATTTGTTATATGTCCAAAGTACTGTCACCATTGTGTTGTTGATATATGTTGGTACTAATTGTTCTTCTTTAAGACATGAAAGAAATATCCATCTTGTTTGTTCCACAAATAAATGAACAAATAACAAGTGTAAGGAAAACAATATAACTATTTGAGAATCGAAGGTGGTTATTTATGAATGTATTTATTCAAAAACGTACGTCCAGACCTTTTTCTTGTTTCCAACTTTCTAAAAAGTGGCATTTTTAAAATTGAGGATTGAAATATGAATTTACCATTCAAGATGGTTTTAAATTACTCTGATACCATTCATGACTTTCCTACCTGCTCCCAATAAAAAATTAACACTTATTAAATGTAATAAGGTACCCAATGGTATGCTATGAAAGAGGCAGGCCTTGCAATAGTGACTACCAGGACAGGTCAGATTAAAAACTACATGTCCAACTTTTTTAAGTAAACTGCACCTTGCCCTATGTGCTTTTGAGGGCCTACCCTATAGGTGACTTATATGTACTCAACAGAATGGTTTACGCTTGGTAAAAGGTTTATTTTGACAGGTGGAAATGGCAGTTTAAAATTGCACCCACAAGCTGCACTGGCAGACCAGGGACAGGTTAAAAAAAGTCTAATTAAGTGGGTGGCTCAAAAAGTGCTGTAGGGACACTAATAGCATTTAATTTACAGGCCGTGGGTGTACATGCAATATTACTTTACTAGGTACTTGCAAATAAATTAAATGTGACAATGGGGTCTGTAGCCCAATTTTATCATGTTTTAGGGAATGTGAACAAGCAGTTTAGCACTGGTTAGCAGTCCTAAGGCCAACAAAAGCAAATTCAGAAATATAGTGGGGGTGAAGGCAATCAGCTTTGGGGACGACCACCCTAAGGCTGACTGGTCTAACAAGCATTGACTTGTAACACACACCATAATATTTTTCTCCTGGTGATGTTTAAAGCATGCACAACCCTGCAATACACAGTATGAAAATGTCCTCTGTGATGAATAGGCACCCGCTCATATTACTAACAAACACCATGATGTGGCCCTCAATGTGCTGTATCAAAGAACAAAATCTTGTAGCATGCCATATTATCTGTTTCTCAGTGTGAATGGTAAAACCACATGCAATTGTAATATACTAGGTGATATAATCCTTATTGAATAGAAAAGAAATTCATGCTTGATAACAGTAGCTTTGATAACAGCACAAATTTGCATCAGACCTAATGGTGAGGTAATTGCTATGAGAATAGGGTCAGATATTTAACACACAATATCATATGGTCCTCGTTGTGATGGATAACAGATCACACTTTTTTGACACACACTAAGATATGATCCATATGATGGCAATAGAAGCACAGACATATCAGGCACCTAAACATGTGTAAAACTCATAGCTACAGAAAGACAAACACCTATGTATCCCCATTTTAAAGATCAAAATAGGTTCAGCTCTACTCTTGCCTTCCAGGTCTTACCTGAGCGACCTCTAGTTCTTATGTTGAAGTTGACGTTTAACCAGCTTTTCACAATTTATGGACAGAATTTACTTACAAATTGTCAGATGCCATAATTAGAGTTGGATGAATGGGATACACCTTCACAAACGAGATGGAGATCCCGTCTGCAGTTTTACAAGGGCTACAATGCCTAATCCGGGCCCTACATTTTTTACCACTTTAAGAATATAGTACATGTGGCTGGAAACTGAAAAACAGCTCTTCACTTCGCAAATGTTCAAAATACCAACTGAATTGAGGATGCAGAACTACACAAATTCAAAGGGAAACACAGTGAAAAGATGGATATTTTAGCAGTTAGGAACTATTTTTTAAAGGTATTGTCTAAATAATACACTATTTGAAATCCAGTATGGTCAGTTAAATATACGCTGGATGAAATAAGAAAGCAGTGTTTGCTAAATGCATATGTATTCTGTAATAAATTGTCAGTCACATACGAAAGGGATCCAAATAAAGGCTGTTTTTTTGACAAATATATACTGTACCAAATAGGAAGACACTATATGTAAAATATAATCTGGTCCTCATAAACAGCCTTGTATAAAAACACACACCGGTCCTCGTAAAGCTGTTTGCTGTCTTTATGTAGTGTGTAAAAATGGTCTTCATAACTCTTGGATACGGGACATATGCGGTCCTCATAAGGGGGTTATGTCAGAAAGTCTCAAAACTATTCCCATAATCGTTTTTTGAAAATCTGATATAACTTTCATACTGTCATTATAGTATAAACATAAAATGTATGATCATTTTGATTCTCTGATGATCAGAAAGGGTGGCCCTCATAATGTAGGTTTTTTTCACTGGTCTTCATAGAGTGATATAAACATGTATGTGTGTGTGTGTGTGTGTGTGTGTGTGTGTGTGTGTGTGTGTGTGTGTGTGTGTGTGTGTGTGTGTGTGTGTGTGTGTGTGTGTGTGTGTGTGTGTGTGTGTGTGTGTGTGTGTGTGTGTGTGTGTGTGTGTGTGTGTGTGTGTGTGTGTGTGTGTGTGTGTGTGTGTGTGTGTGTGTGTGTGTGTGTGTGTGTGTGTGTGTGTGTGTGTGTGTGTGTGTGTGTGTGTGTGTGTGTGTGTGTGTGTGTGTGTGTGTGTGTGTGTGTGTGTGTGTGTGTGTGTGTGTGTGTGTGTGTGTGTGTGTGTGTGTGTGTGTGTGTGTGTGTGTGTGTGTGTG